>NC_056727.1:371912096-371992096 GCF_019279795.1 Protopterus annectens | reverse complement strand
TTCCTTATTTTTTTCTTCTGGCACCCTGGGTTTCATCAGCTTTATTCTACATAATCATACGGAATAGTTTATTCATTTCTCATGTTGATTGGTTATGAAGCAACACAGTGATTTATGGGTTGCCATATCTTATTTACAAAAGTACTTATTTGAGACAGAATCTTTTTTCCTTTCCCTTCCCAGTGAATAAATTCCCTATTCCATTCTAGGGAATCTGTCTGCCATTAACAATTGTTACTTCTGTTACATATTGATAACTTTGTTAAACATAGTATTGGTTGACATTACTTAAAGAATGAGGAACTTGAGTCCAGTTTTTCCTGTACATTTATAAAAATATTTTCATAATGATCAATTTTATTATATATCTTGAGTGGAATGTTACCATTTTCTGCTTCTAGTTCTCCATACTGCTATAGTTTAAATTGTTTTAACATGTTTTACAGAGGGTCGCATTCTACATAAAATAAATAGTGTCGATATTACATTATCGAAGTTTCAAAACTTCGAATCTGATATGGTTGACACCATATAATCAAAGTCTTGAAACATCGAAAATGTAATAAAACACAACGACCTATAAAAATAAACCATTTAAAATCTCTCTACACCCCCCGCTACTTAAATATACCAACTCCGAGATCGCACTACAGTGTAGAAAAGGGAAATCTTCCATTTCTGGGCTGTATGGAGAGCTTTGTTAAAAGATTTGAAGTTTCAAGACTTCGATCATATGGTGTCGACCATATCAGATTCGAAGTTTTGAAACTTCGATCTTCTGATATAGCTCCAAATATATACATGATTCCTTCTGCACTTCTATTTGATTTATCATCCTTGTCTTATATCTGTTGTCATACACCGCATACTGCATTTGCACTCGAACATTAAGAGAAAGACAACTTTAAGTTTCTTCTTCACATAAAAAATATTGTTAAAGTTTTATTAAGCACCTTTCAATATTGTTAGGGTCTGGTCTTGTACTAGATTATAAACAGAGGCCACTATAGAACAGTGTTGGGAAGGTAAAGGAGCTTTAAAAGTTGAAATGCACTTTGCACTGTTACACTTTTTTGTATGTATCATGAATTTATGTATATATTCCAATCAAATCGCTCTCACAACAACATTCAATGTCAACTCCAGTCAGACTTACATGAGCCCCACCAATGGCTCATAAACCATAAACTACTTCTCAACCCTGCCAAGACTAAAACTATGCTGTTTAGAACTCCACAGAAAATTCACCACCTCTTTTTGCTGACTATCTATCTTTGAATAAGATCCACATTCAAATACTTATGACTATGGCTTGATCAGTCACTAAACCTCCATTTCCACACAGACAAAGTAAGAGCCAAAATAAACTCCCTCCACTTTTGAGCCAAAATAATCTCCCCCTTTCAATGCTAACCAGCCAGAGCTTCCACTGGCAAAGGAGTTTGCCTTTCTCAAGTTGAAGATGGGCTTCCAGTTTTTGCTTCTGCTTCCAAGAAAGACATTGGCACACTCCAGACCACCTCTAATAGCATCTGGTGATTCATTACAAAGTTAGTTCTCTATGAGCATCACTGTATCACCCTAGAAAAATCCATTGACTGCCAATAAAACAAAGATCTAACCTACTCTTAAGATTCCAGTTTCACAAACTGCTCCAACTCTACACATTTACTCTCCTTGAAGCTAGACTTCAAGAAAAAAACCCTTCTCATACAATATGAGAAGCTACTCACAAGGCACACTGACTCTCATTACTTCTATAACCAAACTCTACAACATTGCACATGCTTTTTCCTCTCAGGCACCTACTCTTTGGTTAGCTCACCCCATCGACATTAAGGAAATCAACACCTATTCCAAATTCAGAATGGAACTCAAAAACACTTCTTCATCCAAACCAAATGTGCCTGCTTTAACACAGGCCATAGCGCCTACCTATGTCCTTTCTGAGTCTCATCTCCTCCTCTCTCAAGATTCACTGAAGATTAACCCACTTGAAAAACTAATGTATATATTGTGCATTACACTCTGCTTGATTGTACAGTGCACTGTGCTTGCTCACTAGAAGATACATATACACAGTTTGTTTCTATGTAATTAGTCTGAACTACTCTGTGATTGCTTACTTTTCTGTATTTTTTGTTTGTGAATTGTTTTGTATTTCACCTGAGCTGAGGCTGAAATTGGTCAGTATTGATCAATGCATTACCCTGATACACAACTATAAATAAATGAATAAATACATAGCAGTGTAAAGCTATTATAAGAACAGAGATACACTTTTCTTTTGGCCACTGTCTATGAGGCAGAGCTAAGTGTTTATAGCTTTCAGAGATCTAAAGCGCTTTGTGCTTCTACACTTTATTTCTGCTTATCTTGTAGTGCATTGAAACAGCCAAAGTTCCATGTACTGCAAAGAATTGTGTGATAACTTTCAAAGCTGTATAACACTTTACATTCCTTCTCTCTATATGTATCTCCTTGTTCATGGAAATTTATGGAAATGACTTAGCCTGGCCCTGTTTTTTTTTCAGATCTTCTTTAGTACTGTAAACCTTTCTCCCTTTCAGGCAATTTACAGCCAAAATTTGTTGCTCCCTTATCAGACACCTTACTCTTTTCTGCCGCTTCCATAATTATGTTCCTTCATAAATAATACATAATATCATAATTTGTTGATTATTCCATCCTCTTTAACAATTTGAATGTTCCATTCCTCTTCATCATCTTCTTATAGTTTCTGTCATATTTTTTGTATTCACTCAAAATATATTTCCTTCATTTATCAGCACAGCAAATCATTTGAAATCTATCATACCCTATTCTACCTGATTTCCAGTTTTGTCTTAATTCATCTTTCCCAATTCTACTTTTCCTTCTCTTCCCCATATTTCATGCAGCTTCAGGATGTCCCCCAAGTCATTTGTCTTTTGGCAATATTGCTGCATGTTAATGTATATAACCAGTGATGCTATTACCACCCTTACTAACTCAGTTTCTCCTCAATATTATGTCTACCTTTCCTGTCTGCTTTTCCTGTAAGCCATGAATTCCCTCCTTCAACTCTTCCAAATTCCTGTTTTCAATCTCACTACCTTCTGAACAGAGAGTCGCTAATTTACCTTTTGTCTGTTTCCTTTTCTAATCACTAAGACTTGATAGGAAGAGAAATGATCTCTACTGAATCTCTGAAATGTAAGAATAAATATATTGTGTATAGTAACATCAGTTCTATATCTGCCAATAGCATCATACAATTGTCAGCAAACATATCAATGCGCTGCCCTCTTCTCCCTCATTTCTCTCACAGTGATGACAATAATTTTATCTATCTGTATGTATTTGCAAAGAAAGAACTCTCCTTTAAATGTTATATATCAAAGTTGGCTGCAAATCATTCTATATTGCCCAAATACGAGGCAGGAGTACCTTACTAAAAGAATATCTTCCTTAGCCTAGAAAGGTATCATCTCCTCTACTCTGCCTTAATCAGGCCTATACCATATCAGGAAACGAAAGAGGCCACACCACTTCATAATTAAAAAAATTCGGGAATATGCTCCTTAAGTTACACAGACCAACTAAGAACCCTGACATTTTACTTTGTGTCCTACAGGCTCTACTATGGTGACCATCCAGTCTTGCTTAACCTCTTCCAGCTCTGTGAATATTGAAATACCACCAGTAACTGCTCTAAGAAACTAAATCTACATTATAATACAAACAGAATTTCTTAGTGGAATAGATGTCTCTATAAAATAATCTCCTACATATAAAACAAGCTCCTTTCTATACAAAGCAAACTAGTTCAGCAGCTCTTTATAAAATCAATGTTGATGAGTGGATGATAACCTGTAAAATTACCACTGGGCTATGTACCCGGTCACTTACATTCAGAAGAAACAAATAGTGTGATTTGCATTGGCTAGACTTATAACACTCAGCTGGACCAACTGCTCATTAATAACTAATGAACCCTTAAGCCTATCCAGCAGGAAAAGAGCATAAACAGTTATCCAACATGTACTCACTGTTAATACACCAAATTCATGCAAGCAGTTTTAACTGCTAGCAAGGGAATCTCTTTAAAAAAAGTTAGAGATCATTCAGCAATGGTGAAAGGATAGACTTTTGACATCACATTAGAGACTTATCTACCAACATGCTGTGGTATAAGAATTCAATGTCTAGCCCAAGTGGAGAGCATGAAGATATGGTATGATGATGAGAGTGCTCTGGGCCAATAGTTTTGAAACAGCTGATCAAAAGACTCTCTATATATATATATATTTGGATGCACCTAAAATAATCTAACAGCAAAGATATCTAAACACAAAATATTAACAAACTCTAACCACTTCCAAAACCAATGTTTTTTACAGCAGGATAAGTCCCCACTGCACCCCCACACCCCCTGTTAATTACATACATCAACTCTGCGGTCGCACAAGTATGGCAAAAGTGAATAACCTTTCCACACAATAAATTTTATTTTGTCAATGTTTTTGAGTTTAGCTATTTTTGCTGTAAATATTATGTTGTTAGATTATTTTAAGTGCACCTATTAAATATATATATATATAATATATGTATATATCTATATCTGTATCTATATCTATATCTATGTATATATATATATATATATATATATATATATATATATATATATCTATAAAATTACCCAAGAAAACAGTGAATGGTAAGAATGACAAATAAAAAAAGATTGCACTGAAACAAGACTGAACCAAAAACAGCTAACACCAAATATTTATTTATATATATATATATATATATATATATATATATATATATATATATATATATGTGTATATTCACCAAAATATATATATATGAGTGTATGCATGTGTGTGTGTGTGTGTGTGAAGGAGGCAAACACCCAGCATTCTCACATCCCCTGCTAATTTTAGGTTGTACTTAGACAGTGCCACATCAATTGGCTGCTCAACAGCCTGTGTTATATTTGTGTTATTCACCACAGCTTTCTTCTATTGTTGACAGCAAAGGGCCATGACCCAAGCTGCAATTCATTACCTTAATAATTTCCTTACTCTTGGGGGAGGGGGGGTGCCAAAGTTGGCATGGATATTATCACAGAGTTATGTGATCACATGGGGGTTCCTCTGTCTAGGGATAAAATGGAAGGTCCAAGTCACCTTACTATTTTTTTATGCTTAGAAATTGATGTTATTGGAAAATCTTTCAAGCTACCTGGTGACAAAATGCAGTGAATGAAAGTAGGTCTCAATAAATTTCAACCTGGTTCCAAAGCACAAGAAAGTCAGGCCATGACTCTTATGGGTTTGCTTCATTTTGCATGCAGGGAAACTTCCCAGGCATAACATTTTCAAGGTCCTTGGCAAACTTGTTAAAGAGGGAGGGTGGTGAATGTACACCATTGGGTGTGAATTACAAAAAGGGTAAAAGGTGACCTACATCTGTTGAAAGTGTTGCTGGGTCTGTTTAATGGGATCTCACTGTGGAAGTTGGATTAGGTTTCCTCTGGCTACCTCCAACTTTTCACCAATACAGTGCCCAGCACAGGCATGGGGAGTTACAGAGGAAAAATGGTTTACAGCATAATGGCAATCTTCTTGGCCTGAATCAGTCAGAAAGCATATCACATTCCTGGCAATTCTCATTATATGGACTGCTGTTTACATCTGGTTATGACAGTTCGGAAACAGAAAGTTGTTTTTTTTCATTCTGATAATAGGTTCATAGGTGTTTACTAGACTAACAACTACAAGGACCCTTTTAAGCCTAGTCATGCATCCAAAATCACTGACAAGTTCTGGTACCCTTGATAACTGTAAACATGGCTTTGGGAGATGCAACATTTGCAAGCAGGGGTCTGGGAGATGAACCACTTACAGGTTGCCTGAGGCCATTACAGACATAGGTGCTAAATCAGGGATGAATTTCCTGTTTCCCATCCAATTGTTAAAGTTACACTTGAATTGAGTTAGGGAGGAACTCTGCTTCACATGGATGGGGAGCCTGTTCCAGAAAAAGGTCTCCGGTATACATACCCATCAATCCAGCAGGTCTTATTTATATCACAGGCAAGGTTTAGGTCTTTAGAACAGGTAATTCTGATGTTGTTTGTTTTGCAGATATGCAGAAGGTCCATCAGAGTGGGGTCTGACAATGCCCTGAATGTCGGGCATAGATCTCTCCTCAACAGCCTGTAGGAATTAGAATACAGGGATAGGGCCTTGAGGTGGTCAGCATAGGACATTTTGCTTACATCCTATATTCTTTTAATGAGGAACCTCTGCGGACATTCCAATTGTTGGATATGCCTGGTTAGGTACATACCAAAGGTTGAATTATACTCAATGATAAGTCTGATGAATGCCGAATACAGTGGAACAATGTCTTCCTTGGACCTAAATGCCATACCTTTGTTTATAAGTTGTGCAACATAGAATGATTTCCTCACTACTGTAGACACATGATGGTCAAAGGCTAGATTATTGTCTATGTCCCTAAGTCCCTGACTACTGGGTCAGCACTAAGGGGTGTGTTGTCAAAATGATAGTTACAAGGAGTGAATGACTTCCCAAAGGATAATATTATGCATTTCTTGGCATTTAGTTTTAGTCCATGGCTCTGACACCAGTTGTTTGTCTGTATCAGCCCTTCCTGGAGAACATTTGTTTTGGTGTGGGATTCAATGGCAGCTCCTAATTTGCAATCATCTGCAGATTTAGACAGCCAGAGGCCATTGACATTTGCCTTGAACTCAGAGAAGTAAATTCCAAAAAGAATCAGTTCCAGGACCGATCTCTGAGGGACTCCACTTGTGACTGACTTCTTTGTAGAGGTGGACTCCCCGATTCTGACTTCCTGGGTCATGTCTGTGACCCAGCTGGCTATCCACCAGGTAGCATAAGGGTTTGTACCTAACCTCCTGAGTTTGTCAACAATGTCTGAGTGGGGTATTGTGTCAAATGCCTTGGCCAGGTCAAGGTAGGCAGTGTGAGCCATTTTGTCCTCCTCCATTGCTTTAGTGACCTTCACAAAGAAATCCACCAGGCTGAGTAGGTATGTCCTGCCCTTGATGAAACCAAATTGGGTTGGGTCCAGTGTTTAGAGGTTTACTATATCACTATTGATCATTTCCATTATAATTCTTTCCACGGCTTTGCATATGAGACTAGTAAGACTTATGGGTTGGTAGTTTCTGGGGTCTGTAGATGGACTACCTTTGAGCAGAGGGATGACTGCTGCTGCTCTCCATTCATGAGGCACAAAGCCTGTTTGGAGGCTACAGTTAAATAGCAATTCCAGAGACCCTGATAGGTCATGTTTCATACTATTTAGAAGACATCCTGGAATATTGTCTGTGCCCATCGATGCAGTGTTCTTGGCCTTAGAGTGAGCATTATGGACTTGTTCCATGGTGATAGCAGGTTATATTTGATGGGATTTCCTGAGGGAAGGTTGAGAAGGAGAGATGGGTAAAGTTGGAGCTGAATTTGTCAGCCAGTAGGTTTGCTATATCTTCTGGCTCAGTATAGGTGGCTCCATTTACAATGAGCTCTGCACACAATTGTGTATTGCCTTTGAGGTTGTGGACATTTACTTAAAATTTGGCTTTGGTGGACTTTATTTGCACCCTGAGTTGTTTGTTTAGCGTGTTGAGAGTGCTTTTTCTGGATGAGTGCTGCACCTTCTAATGTTTGCCATGATTTTCTTCCTTTTGTTATTCAGCCTACTAATTTTGAGATTCCACCAGGATGGCTTGTTTTTTGAGTTAGTTCTGTACTTCTTCCTGGTGGGTACGCAGCCTCTATGCATCTATTAAAATGCTTGGACAGGGTTTCTGTGAACATTTCTGCATAGGCAGCAGTGTTCTCAGGGCTTATGAGGGCTTTACATTTTGCCATGTTATCACTTAATAGTAGGAAGTTTGCCTTTGAGTATTTCCCGAATATTCCAGGGTTAACTGGGTGTCCACATTTTATTTTTACTTCAAAGGAGACCATTTTGTGCTCTGACCTTACCAGGGAAGACATTGCACTAGGGGGTGTACAGCACTCTCTCATATTAATGAGGACCAGATCCAGTATGATTGGAACCCTGGTTGGTGTATTGACAATCTGGTCCATGGTGTTTGTGTTTACAAAATCCATGAATCTCTGCACCTGAACATTTGGTGTCATATAGCATTCCCAGTTAATAGTGGGGTAAATCACCCATGAATAAGGCAGTGGGTTGGATGGTGAGTGTTTTCAGTAAGTTTAAATACATGGTATGGGTTTCCTGGGTCATAGAGGGAGATCTATAGCTTTCAAGGAAGTGGTATTGGATTTTGTCAGTGGTGATATGAACATGGAGAAGCTCAAATGTATTGTCCTGTTTGACAAGCCTTGAGGTAGATTTATTTTTCATGTAAATCGAGACACCTCCACCTTTAGTCCCTGTCTGTGCAGTGGTTGGTCTAAATGTGTGGAAGGCAATATAACCTTGCACTGCTGGTGTGTTCACCACAGCTTTCAACCATGTCTTAGTGACTGCACAGATATCAGCATTCTTTAGGCTGAAGAGAGCTTCTAGGGAATAGAGTTTTTTGTTTAGACTTCTAGCATTTAAGAATAATACCTTTAGATTTTCTTGGTTTTGATTTGCTATGTCAGAAGTACTTTCAGTTTGGCATTACCTAAAATGGCACTCTGGGAGAAGACAATATTTTAGCTAATAATTGACAGCCTAGAGGGGAGCTGTGCAGACCATCCCTGGCAAAGTGGGTTGGTCTGTTGACCATCTCCTTTCATGCTGTCATTTATTGCACCCTCAAAGAATGACACCAGAAACTAAGCCAATTATTAAAGTCAGTCATCTTTTGTTTGTATTGTGACATCATCCTTGGAGAAGGTAAAATGCTGCTCAGTGCTAGCCTCATATCAGCCTGGAACACATATTCCGAGAGCTCCATGATGTCTCTCTTCATATAGTCATTGGAAGTACATCTCAGGTCATTTACACCCATCTGGACTATGACTGAGTCATACTGATACTTGTGGTGTAGTGACCTGAGTGAATGCATAATGTGGTGGATCCTAGCCCTGATAAGCAACAGACCCTGGCTTTCTCTGTAATCAGCCTGGTGACAGGGACATCAGTGTGTCTCACAATGGAGTCTCCAATGACCAGAATCTTGGATTGTGTGGTGACTTGCCTTATGGGCTTAGAAGGAGGGGCTCCATGAGATGTGACTGTATTTGTTGATGTGGGTCTTGTTTTGAAAGAAAACATTTGGAGCTGCTGAGTGTATTTCTTATGTGTATTTCACCTAGGAGATCTTTGGGGTTTAGGAAGGTTATAGTTAAGTGCCTCAGCATATGTGGGTCTATGTATCTGCGTTGAATTGTGAGTGATGGGGGCAGCGTGTGAATACTGACAACCTTTTTGAGTTTAGGAGGGTTTCTATGTGAGATTTGCCTCCAGTGACATTGTGTAAATACATCTCTCGCATACCATATCAGTTTGTTTGAGAATTAACTGGTTGTCAGTAAACGAGTCAATTTCTACATTGCCTTAGGATGCCTTTGTTCACCAAGCTGGTAATGGAGGGAGTGAGAAGGTTCGTATCCATGGCAACAGACCCTTTTTTATTGATTAGATAGTTGGAGTGAGAATACAAAGCAATGTCAGGAGTATCTGGTTTGAAACTCTGGGACAGTGCTTGTCACTGCAAACTAGTTGTCCTTTGTGCAACTAGACATTGGTGAAATTTCAATTGTGCTTTTACTGGAAAAATGTTACTCAAGGTGTCTGTTTCTACACAGGGCATTGCCAAACACTTGAATGGGAGACTAATAAGTAGACCCTTATAGTTTATGGATGATATATTTAGGCAAATATTCTGAAGTTAGAAATAAATCAAGCAGTTCTTACAGAAATCAAAGAATTAGCTTGTCACAAATGTTGAAGAGAGGGGAGTCGCATGAATGGCTACTGCCTAGCTACTACTGGTGTTGGTCTCACCACAGATTCATTCTGCTGGAATACAATGTTCCTTTGCTTCTTCTCTCACCAGAAACACAACATTAGCACCAGTCCCAAGATGAGAAGCAGATCACTACCTGTTTGGTGATCCACAGTCTTGTCCGAGATGATGCAAGAGTCTTTAGGCTTGTTGTAGTCTATTCCTGGTAGATGCCTTGAATAGCAACCAGACCAATCAGGAACATTAAGCACAGACACTCACTGCCCAGTCAGAAACAGTCAGGAATCAATGCACTCTGCTACTCCTTTAACCAGAAACATAGTATAACCACATATTCCAAGCTGGCACCTATGAAGCAGTTATTAGGCTTTCCTGTGATCAGCAGTCTCCAGAAAATAATGTCTCTGTGCTCCTTCTCTCACCAGAGGGAAAACAGAAGCACTAATCCCAAGATGACTACTGAGATGCAGAATGTGTGCTCTCCGATAATTGGTAGTCTTGGAACAGATCTTGCAGATTTTAAAGGTAAGATGGAAAATGGGTTAATATCCTAAGAGCTGCATTGTGCACTAAGCAGTCAGATATGAAAAAGGGGGTAGCTAAGCTTTAGCTATCTAAGTGGGCGGCCACTAATTTTAAAACAGAAAGATAGACTGGAAGGGGATGGACACTTTGTATAAGGGTTCTATGGAATACAGTGGGATAGCCAATACATTTAAATAGTTAAAAGGGACTGATTTCACAAAATGATAATTCTGTGCTTACTCACAACAGCCAATGAAAGGGGAGAGGGAAGGAGATATGTGGTCAGATTAACAAAAGGCAAGCAACTTGAAAGACAGTTGAGTTTAAAAAGACAACACCGGTGGGGGGTAGAGACAAACTTAATTTCTGTGTGACTCACAAGAGACACAACTGTGGTCTCTTTCTTAGTTTAAATATGCAATTAAAAGCAGAATACAAGTGAAACACAGTATAAAGAAAACAAATCACAGTATATAAAATAGAAAAAGGCAGTAAAGTAATACAAACTGCAAGAAAGCAAAATCAAACTAACCTTTCCCTCACACCAAGTTATGGCACAGTCTGGGTGAGCTTTTCCAGTAAAGCCCAAATAAGTTATTTTTTATATAAATAAAGGACTCATACATTTTTTGATCGGTGCAATGAGATCTTTTACATCCACTTGAGTTATCTCCAACTCAGGCAGATGGGGCTACTGTCCAGATTCGTACAAGTAGATTATTTTGGTCAAACTGAGTGCAGTCCGTACTGAGGTTAATAGTTCTGCTAAATTTAAAAATCATTTCAGCATTCTCTTTAATACATGTTCCTGGTATTCAAAATTCCATAGCTGACAGCTTATCCCATCTCCAGATTTCCAGGTTTCATCTACTTGCTCCAGAAACTCAACACATCTCCAAACTTTACCTGTTACAAATTTGTCTCCTTGGAGAAAATTGATGATCTCCGCACTGTTTAATTCATGGCCCTTAAACAGCAGGAGATCCTAGGCTTCTGCCCTATCGCAATTCAAACCTTGTATATGTTGCTGCTAGGAAAAGATTGACACTGGACACTTGACATCATGATTTGCTATCTCCTACACAGCTGCACCCTTCAGGATTCTCCCATCTCCCTTCAGATAAAATTTACAGCCCTAGACTGCTTGGTAAGATGCCTGGATCCTCACATTTTTCACACCACTGGATCATCAACAGATAATGTGAAGGCAAGAGCCACTAAATGCTGATCATAGAGACTCTAGATGCCCTATAGGGGTCCAACTGCTTCCAGTTATCATAAAAGGAGTAATGAAGTCAGTCAAAGACTTTCACACTTTAGCAGTTTGGGCTACGTTATTACCTGGCTCAAAACTGGGGCTTTTCAGAACTAGTGAATTGCTCCAGTCACTTCATTGGGTTGATATTATCATTACACATTTGGCTGTGATAGTTTAGTTAAAAATAATCTAAAACTGACCAGGCTGGAGCAGTCCACCAGTTTCAGTACAATGATCAGAGACTCTGGCATCATAGCCAGTGTACTGGACTTTATCTACTACACAATCATTAAATGATGTTTGTCCCAGGAAATTGGTGTTTGCCTACCAGATGGAAAGCCAATAAACTCCTCAGATGCCAACATTATGCTGTGGAAAGTATTGACTTGCCAAGGCATTCCCCATGAAAGTTACAGTTCCCAGTCATTGGGAATAGAGTGTGGATCAGATTGAGTCATGTAGGGATAATCAGTGAAATTTATAAAGCACTCAGGCAGATGAAAATGCGATGTTTTCTATAGGTACATTAGAGAGTGTTATTTATAATTTCATTTTAGGTTTACGTTTCCTCCTGATCATAAACCATTCCTCTATCTGCAGATCAACTGTCAGAGCAATAATCAGACCAAATGGCTTGAATCTTGTGCTTGAGCCCACTTAGTGGTCAGCAGTATGTCAAGGTTTCCCAGGCTTATAATGGCTCCAGTTTTTAACAGCCCTCAAGAACCTTTTTTTACCTACAACAGTATACCTGAGGCTTTATTAATTCATCTTGGAAGCGATGATTGTTGTTACATCCCGGAATGTAACCTCACAAATATATTACCAAATCTAGCTGTTTTATGTCAGAAGTTTATTTATTTATTTATTTTGTATTTGTTTACTGGGAAGGTCCACTGGGCCTAGGTGAGCCCATTTTCAGTGGAAGCCTGGGGAGAAAAGTTCCACATAAAATTAAACATGTTGCAGATTGCAATGAAACAGAAATATAGTTACAGTTACATAGATAGCTAGAAGGCAGTACATAAAAAACACAGACATATAGTTACAGTTACATAGATAACTAGAAGGCAATACATAAAAAACACAGACATATAGTTACAGTTACATAGATAACTAGAAGGCAATGCAGTAACAATCTTAGACATTGATTTAACTATGATATTTAGAACATATTAGAGTACAGGCATATTGACCAGTTGAGTGGAAAGAGGAGGGGTAGAGTTGGAGACTAGGGGAAAAAAGTGGCAGGCGTGATTAGAGAGGGTTATTGTTGGCATGGGCATAACCAGCAGGAGGAGAGGTGTCGTTTAAGAGATTTTTTAAAGAGTGCAGGATACATGATGGAGATTATTGTGAATGGGAGGGTATTCCAAAGTTTGGAAACAGTGAAGGAATAGAGAATTTGACTGGCTGGGAGGTGGGTTTGTCTAATTTAAGCAGTGCTTTATTTTCTGATCTAAGAGGTCTATTTGATTGGTACAATGATAGCAAGGAGAAGAGAGATGGCAATGCTGTGGGTTTATATATCATTTTATGTGCAGTAGTTAAGTGTAGGTAGTTGAGATAGAGTGGTAGCTCTAGCCAGTTTAGTTGTTGCTGCGATGAACAGTGGTCTTATGAGGATCTAGCATTTATTGCAAATCTGGCAACTTTATTGTAACATGAGTCAAGCTTTGTTTTAAGAGATGAGTGGATATTTGTGAGGATAGTGGCACCATATAGCAGGGATGGAAGTAGAAAGGCTGAGGCTAGAGTCTTTTTAGCAGCGTTGTTGAGGTAATAGCTATGCCTATAAAGGGTACGCAGTTTCTGATGTTATTGACTATGTGGAGATCAAATGTTAGGGTTTCATCAATAATGACTGCTAACAGTTTAGTACTAGGGACTACTTCAATGGTGTATTATTTTGGGAGTGGATAGAGAATTCAGTCCTATTTAGGGAGGTTTTTTTGGGAGTGAATAGGATCAGTTTAGTCTTGTTTGGGTTGAGAGCAAGGTGATTGCTTGATATCCATTTTTCAGTGGATGTGAAGGCATTTTGGGTTAGTAGTTGTAACTCAGAAGGGGTTTTAGCAGTGCAGATGATTGTCGAATCATCTGCATATTGGATCACGGTGCCATGCATAAGGGAGTTATGGAAGCTATTGATGAATATATTGAATAGAAGGGGGGCCAATATGGAGCCATGGGGGACACCTGTGTGGAGATACGGAGGAAGGGGGGACAGGACTGCTGACATTTAGCTGATTGATATCTGCCAGAGAAGTGGTTTGAGAACAAATTTAGGATTGGAGTGGACACTTAGATTGTTGAGTTTAGAGAGAAAAAGGGGTTGTGAGGTAGTAACAAAAGGTTTTGAAAGGTCAAGGAAGAGTGCAGAGATGATCAGACCGGAATTGTGTGCTTGATTTACTGTATCCATAAAGAAGATGAGAGATGTGTTTGTACTATGGTCTGGTCTAAAGCCATGTTGGGTCTAGGTGAGAAGTTGGTTATTAATTAAATGGTTGAGAAGTTGGGTATGGACACATTTTTCTAATATTTTTGAAATGGGAGAGAGGATAATGATGGGCCGAAAGTTGGAGATGTCTGAATTTTTTCCGCCTTTGTGCAGAGGAAGAATGTATGATTTCTTCCAGATATTTGGTATGGTGGATTCTTGGATTGATCTATTGAAAAGTATACTAATGGGGTAAGTGCTGGAACTTGCGGATATTTTTAGGAATTCCGTAGGTAAGTTGTCAGGAGCACAGGTGCAAGGTTTGAGTTTTAGAAGGAGTTTCTTTATGGTGCATGTGGGTATGGGAGAGAAAGAAAAATTTGGTAGAGAGGTGTCAGAAAAATATGTATTAATGTGTGTATTAGTAATATGCTTGGTGCATTTAGAGCTTGAAAAGGGTTAACACATTTATTCTATTTCATACTGCATAAATCTGTACAAACTGCAGATGCTTTTTGACCTTGTATTATTAGCTAAAATCTTGCTTGTAAAACATATGGAAAGGCTCTTCTGAGGTCACTTGAATAGATTTTATTAATCATCATACACCAAAAACAATCCAATAGTAAAAACGAATAAAAATACGAAAGTCTAGGACATTAAAGTACTTAGCGCTTTCACCCTGAATCACTTCTGGGCATCTTCAGAGTACTAATAAATTAAACAGCCAACTTCAAATATATAGGTGTGTTTCTAATTACACAATGCCTACCATTAGTTAATTCATAAATTAATAATGTTTTTAAAGACATATATATATATATATATATATATATATATATATATATATATATATATATAATTTTTATATATAAACTTATTATAACTTGGCACATTTGTTTGAATTGTGAATAAAACACATTGCAATCAATAATATCATAGTTGTCATAATATAAGGTTAAAAATAAAAATAAAAATGAAAAAAAATACAGTGAATGAAATACTTCATGAATAAGAAGTTGTGATGTTTGTTTAAAAATAGTGTAAAACACTAATAAATGTAATATATTAGGATAAAAATATAAATATAAATAAGAATAGAAATATATATTTTATTGTATCTATTTAGTGTTTTACTAACTTTTTTCTGAATTTCATAACTTAGTTGTTTGCAATATAAAAACACCTATAATTGTATTCACATGATATTTTATAAATATATATTTATATTCTTATTTATATTTATATTTATATTTTTATCATAATACATTACATTTATTAGTGTTTTACACTATTTTTAAACAAACATCACAACTTCTTATTCATGAAGTAATTCATTCACTGTATTTTTTATTCATTTTTTAATTTTTATTTTTAACCTTATATTATGACAACCACGATATTATTGATTGCAATGTGTTTTGTTCACAATTCAAACAAATGTGCCAAGTTATAATAAGTTTATATATAAAAAATTATATATATATATATATATATATATATATATATATATATATATGTCTTTAAAAACATTATTAATTTATGAATTAACTAATGGTAGGCGTTGTGTAATTAGAAACACACCTATATATTTGAAGTTGGCTGTTTAATTTATTAGTACTCTGAAGATGTCCAGAAGTGATTCAGAGTGAAAGCGCTAAGTACTTTAATGCCCTAGACATTCGTATTTTTATTCGTTTTTACTATTGGATTGTTTTTGGTGTATGGTGAGTAATAAAATCTATTCAAGTGACCTCAGAAAAGCCTTTTCATATGTTTTACCAGTTTACGTAGTTCGTGGTTACTTGAATAAAATCTTGCTTGTGCCTTGGAAATTTACTGAAAAGCAGATGATTTCTGCTTATGTTAGGAAAATAATGAATAGAACAATACTACTTGTATGAAGTTTAGACATGAAGTTCCGTTTGTGCTGTGAGAAAATACACAGCTGTAGAAGCCATAGATAATTAGGGCAACGCCTGTTTGAAAATATGAACTGCAATCAGCATTTGCTTGTATCTGAATTAGAAGAGTACCTTGAAATGTAACACTGTACAATGGCAGCTTGCAAATGAATTAGAGCCCACCAAGGCCAGGTTGTTTTTCTCAAAAGTTTCTCACAAATCTAGTCATGTCAGCAGAAAATCTGAGTAACATCTGCTGTAGAACAATACTGAAAGTTGTGTTTGATTACGTCAGCCATAGAAGGCCATGTCTTGTAAAATAGTATAAGAATGAGCATACGTCCGGTTAGTAGTTAGACAAATCCTTGTATTTGCATGTTTTTGTCTCCTTGCGGCAAGTAAATAAATATACCTTAACTGAACCTTACGTGTATTGGTCTTTGACATTTTTCCTTTTACAGATTGGTCCTTCGGACCAGAAACCCTCACTTCACCTTGGATCAGACAGGCCAGGTTGCTTGAAACAGTATGGGGAAGAAACCACATCGGTTCTTCTTAGTTGAAAAGCCCACCGACTGAATTGTCGTACAAAAGAGGCCAGCCACTTTCTGATTTGCGACTGAAGGACGGGTTTACTCGAACCAGGTGATCAATCACGAAGGCTCAGGTACGGTGAATCTACTTTTTTCTGTTTTAGATCAGGGACTAGATTTGTATTTATTTTGTTAAGACTTTGTTTATACAAGTCAGGGAGAAAAAGATTACTGTCTTGTCATAGATCAGGGAAACAGAGCAGGTAGGCAGTCATTCTGAAAAGACTATAACAAAATCCGTGGTGCCACATTAAAAATAAGGAGTTACATAATGATTAAAAAGGTAGGACAAAATGGGTAATAATTGTACAAAAAGATCCCAAAGTCCGCCGTTAACCGAAGACGTGAAATACATGCAGTCACAGCATGCTGATAATATTAAATACTACTCAAAATGGGTTAATAAGTATGAATTTGATGGTAAATTAGAAAAATCCTCACTTGTCAAACTTGTCAAACAGCTTAAAACTGATTCTAGAGGTCGAGTAAAAAAGCAACGTCAATTAGGAATTCCTCAGGCACACAGGTGGATTGAGGAAGTAAACCGAAGGAAACAAAAGAGTCATAATTCAAAAGCAATGTTTTTGGATAAGGAGGACAATAACTTAGTAATAGCGTCAGCCCCTCCACCTCCCTTACCAGAATATGAGGCAAGTGAACAAGTTAGTCCACTCCTGTGATATCCTGCTGTCACTGTACGTAGAGACACTACAAAAGCAAAACCGTTTACTAGCGGTCCCGTCGAGACCAGGTCTCAAACACGGGCAGAAAACTCAAAAGGAGACATTGAGTTATATCAAATGGGTAGAAATTCACGATTTATGAGTGAAGAAGAAATATGCCCACTTATAGAAGTGCCTAATCCTCAGGGAGGGCAAGAAGGTCAGGACCCAACTATTCTAGTGTATAGACCCTGGACTCTGGAAGACATCCGGAAAGCCACTGAGGGAATTCCCCATCCAAAAGTTAACTTTAGAAAGTTCTTAGAAGATTTGCAAGGAATGAGGCTAAGTTATAATTTAAATGGAGAAGAGGTAGAAAAAGTAGTCAGACAAATTGTGGGACCAGATTGGCACATGATTAGTGGCGACTGGAATCCCCGTGACGCTGCGCTCAGGCCCCTCCCACATAGCAGTGCAGAATTAGACAGAGTGAAAGGTCTTACAGACTGAATCTCTGAGAAATGGAAGCCTAGGGCAGACTGGACTTGCATTAATCAATGCATCCAACAGGAAGGTGAAGCTATTGACAGATATTATGCCAGACTATTAGAATGTTTTAATAACCATTGTGGAATGCAGGTTCCTGAAGATCAGACACACAATTCCCCATATGAGCAGCAGTTAAAGAATGCATTTTTGAAAGGTAGTATTGCACCCATAAGCAGCTTTATTACAAAGCAAATGGTAGATCATCGTACAAGCAGGTTACAGTCATTACTTGAATATGCTAGGCATGCCGAAAGGCATTTTAATAGCAAAAAGAAAAAGAAAGCCCAAGTATTTTCTGTAGAAGATGGAGCAGAAGTATATGTAGCACAGTCCAGGGAAAAAGGGCAAGAAAAATGCCCAGGGAAACAAACAATCTGATCAGCGATCAGAGGACTTTGAAGGGCAAAAGAAAAGGGGTGAATGTTTTAAATGCAGTAAGAAGGGACACTTGGCAAGGGATTGCAAGAAAAACAAGAAAGCAACCATGGAAGATAAGGAGGGTGAGGACTGACTATATGATAGTCAGGAATCACTATAAGGGGATAGCAGAAAAGGGACAAATGAGAATGTGATAGAGGGAGTAGAGAATGTGACAGAAGAAATAGACTAAGTGCAGGAAGTCATGGATAGTGAAGAAAATGAAATATTAGATTTGGCTTTATTGAGCTTAGAGCTCTATTTAGCAGACATGAAACCAGAAGTTACACTCCTGGTAGAAGGGAGGGAAGTCAGATTCTTGTGTGACTCAGGGGCATCACGGACCCTGATATATCCCTCCAAACTGCCAGAGAACTCAGAGTCACCTGATTACATATTAGTGAAAGCAGCTAATGGACAGCTGTATCGGGAGCCCCTCTTCCATAATATTGTGATAACCGATCCTGTTTTAGGATTGACCCAGAAAAGCAAAATTGTTGTTTCTGCAAAATGCCCAGTAAACCTCTTGGGCAGAGACCTTATGCAGCTATTTGGTATAGCAGTAGTTCCGACTATGCAGGGTATGGAAGCACAGCGACAAACTGATACCTTTGCAGTGTAAACGGAGGGTAACATGTTTTATTGGTACAGCCAGGACTTGGTTACGACTGGTCCAGGGGCAGTGACCGAAGAGTTGATGAATGTAGCCATCAGCAAGTTCCCCATCCCTTGACATTGATAAACAGCATTTGTTGCACTATACTCTGTATTATTGTAACACACCAGGACCTGTTAAGGAACATGAGCAAGAATTGTGTAGAAATCATGCAAACAGATTGATATTGCGTAATCTGTACTGGGACACAGAAGGGAACAGTGTAGCCAGCTGTTCATTGCCCCAGGAGTTCTTTGCACTCTATAAATCTAATCGATTACAACATGTTAGCTTAACTAAGGACAAGAATGCAAAATGGGTAGACTTAGGAGAGAAAGTCACTAGATGGGAAAAACAGACAGAGTCAGAACTGTCAGAACAGGGAATACAAATGCAGAAGCTGAATTGGATAACTCAGACCCACCCAGCTGTACACTTGCAGTCTAGCAAGGACAGCTGATTAGCACTCCTATTGAAGGAGGAAGAGAATGCCTTACAGAATATACCAGAAAATCTCTGATCAACAGGAAAATCAGATGTAGGACTTATTCATACAACGGGACCAGTTACTATTACGCCAAAGTCAGCATTTAGACCACAAAAAAGGCAGTATCCCTTAAGAAAAGATGCAGAGGTAGGAATCAAACCTATTATAGCAGCTTTACTTAAGGAAGGGGTGCTGGTGGAATCTCCTGATTCACCATGTAACACACCCTTATTTCCTGTTAAGAAAGCGAATGGAGAGTGGCGTATGATCCAAGATTTACAAGCTGTAAATGATGCAGTAATACCAAAGACACCTACGGTGCCAGACCCACACACCCTGTTGATTGATTTAAAACCTCAACAGAAATATTTTTCTGTGGTAGATATCAGCAATGCGTTCTTCTTGATACCGATACACCCTGACAGCCAGTATTGGTTTTCATTCACATTTCAGGGGAAAAGGTATACATATACGCGACTACCACAGGGATATTGTGAAAGTCCAACAATATTCTTACAAGAAATGGCAAGCAACTTGGCGGGATTTACCCCACCAAGAGGTAGCCAGATTTTGCTTTATGTTGATGATATCCTGCTGGCGTCCCCCACCCAGCAAGATTGTAAAGAAGACACCATAGCGCTATTAAAACTTTTAGCCACTGAAGGACATAAAGTAAACAAAAATAAACTGCAGCTTTGGAAAAAACAAGTTAAATACCTAGGATATGTAATATCCAAGGGAGGTAGGACATTAGATGAGGACAGAAAAGTAGCAATTTTGCAAGCACCAAAACCCACTACCAAGAAGGAAATTATGTTCTTCCTGGGTACAACTAATTTTTGTCGGAGATGGATTCCAAACTATGCCTTGGAATCTGCACCGTTGACTAACCTGATTTATTAAAAGCCTATGGCAGCACAGGAATTGTTACAATGGACACCAGAAGCAGAATCTGCTTTCTGCAAACTGAAACAGTTAATAGCGTCCTCATTAGTTTTGGGATTACCAAACTATCATAAATGTTTTTTCAAAACTGTAGATTGTAAGCAAGGTTATATGACATCAGTGTTAACACAGCAGCATGGGGACAAGCAATGCCCTATTGCTTATTATTCATCACAACTGGACCCAGTGGCATGGTCTTTACCCCACTGTGTACAAGCAGTAGTTGCAGCTGCAATGGCAGTACAGGCTTTGGCCTCAGTAGTTTTGTTCCACCCTCTCACATTGAGAGTGCCTCATGCAGTTGTGATTATTTTACTGCAAGAGAAGGTAGCATATCTTTCCCCTGCTAGGCATCTTTCCTGTATGACTATATTGTTGAGCCAACCTCATATGACAATTGAACGATGTATGACTTTGAACCCTTCTACCTTGCTCCCAACCCCTGCAGATGGCACACCACACAGCTGCCTGCAGGTGATCGAGCAAAAGACACTGCCTAGAAAAGACCTTACGGATGTTCCCTTGGATGATGCCGAGGTGACATACTACGTAGATGGCTCATGCAAAAGGGGTCCTGCAGGACAGAACCTAGTAGGATATGCAGTAGTTTCTGATATTGAGATTATAGAAGCAAAATCATTACCACACAATTTATCTGCACAGGCAGCAATATTGATTGCCTTGACATGGGCATGTACCTTAGCAAAGGGTAAATGTGTGAACATTTTTACTGACAGCCAGTAAGCTTTTTCTACTGTACATGTTTTCGCACAACAGTGGAAAAATCAAGGAATGATAACATCTACTGGCAAACCAATCAATCATGCACAGTTTATTTTAGATCTTTTAGAATCTATTCAGTTACCTCAGAAAGTAGCTATTTGTAAATGCACAGCTCATACCAAGCAACAGGACAGGATTTCAAAAGGTAATGTGAGAGCTGATACAGCTGCAAAGCAGGAAGCTTCAGAAGTATTTCTTTTGAATGAGGAATTACAACCCTCTGAGATTTTAGACTTAGAAATGTTAAAGACAATGCAGACACTTACTATGCAAGTTGAAAAACAAAGATGGGTAAAACGAGGAGCAATTCTCGAAAAGGGGCTGTACATCTCTAAAGAAGGAAAACTGATATTGTCATCTAACTTGTTTAGATATGCAGCTTTGTTGAGCCATGGGCAGTGCCATGTCTCAACAGGGGGGGTGGTACAGCTGGTGAACCAAGTGTTCATGACATATGGATTCTTAAATTATACTAAAAAAATTTTGTTCGATGTGCCATGTTTGTAATAGACATCATGCACAAGGTGCATTAAAGCCCAAGCAAGGGAGTTTCCCTACACCACCGTATCCATTTCACACTATCTGTATGGATTTCATAGAGTTGAATAAATGTGAAAATAAGAAGTATTGCCTTGTCATTGTAGATATGCTTTCCAGATGGGTGGAAGCCTTTCCGACTAAAAATCCAGATGCAGCAACTGTGGCCAAAGTCTTTGTTAAAGAAATCATCCCTAGATTCGGCATTCCGAAAAGGATCTACAGTGACAATGGCACACACTTCGTAAACCAGACCATACAACAGTTAAGTAGACATTTTGGTATTTCTTTAAAAAAATCATTGTGCGTATCACCCACAATCTGCAGGGCTAGTAGAGAGGCATAATGGGATTTTAAAGAATAAGCTAAGGAAGTTAATAGTAGAAACGCAGAGAAATTGGGTGTACTGTCTGCCCCTGGCACTGCTGAGCATGAGAACTGTTCCGAATGCAAAAGGATTGATTCCTTTTGAAAAGTTATTTGGAAGGGCTTATTATGTATCTCAGTGGAAATCTCTCATGCCCGCAGACCAGGAAGCTAACAGTACACCAGCTGAGTACATGCAAAACTTGTTAAATTCTAAACATTTGTTGCAGTCAAATTCTGTTTCAGATAAAGAATGAACCAGACCGTCAAAAGTGGCAGTGTCCCCCGGAACTTGGGTTTGGGTGAAGACAGTAAAGAGGAAAAATTGGGCATCACCAAAGTGGGAAGGTCCATATCAAGTGCTGCTGTCGACACCCACTTCAGTCAAGACAGCGGAGCGTGCCTCCTGGATCCACCTGACACACTGTAAATTAGTCAAGAACTTTGAACTGGACAAAAACCTTGTCACATGCCAAGAGTAAAAATGATAGAGTCCAGAAGAAACAGGAATGCAGAACAACCCTTTCCTCAGAAGTATTGCATAATCATCCTGTTAACTGTACTGGTGACAATAATCTTTTTGTTGTGGCCTTTCCTTTTCCCAGCCACACAGACTGAACTGAATAAATGTGAAGCGTTACTCATTGACTGGCATCCAAACTTTAACACTTACCAGGCAACTAAATATGTGTATGCTGAGACTTTCAATGTTTCAAATTGCTGGATTTGCACAGCTTTGCCGACAGCATACGGGGGGTTATTAATGACTACAGTCCCCCTAGGGGTCAATGAGACCTGGGAGAACTTGATTTATGATACCTCAACCATTACATCACAAGATAAAATAGCATTGCACTTGTCTGTTCCACAAAAGGGAACTGTGTGTTTTTATAAAAAATGATACTGTTCAGGTGGGTTGGAGCAATTGCTATGTGACTGATCCTTATAAATGTTACACTAAAGGTAACAAAGTAGATCGTTATTGTAATACAAACTATGATCCATTCCTTGGATTGATGCATAAAACACTTGATGAAGTAAAACATAATTCTGTTCTTTATAAACAACTGTCTATAATAGATAGAAAAATGTTTCATGCAGGGCGAGTGTATATTCATAGCAAAGTTACTACTAAAGTAGAGGATTGTTACTTGGTGTGTGGTAGAAAAGCACACAAATGGTTACCTGAGAATTGGTCCGGCAGTTGTTTTTTGGGTTACCTGGTTCCGGGCATACGACACACTGCAGTTTTGCCTCGAGGAAAAATTCGAAATGTCCAAGAGGTCATCAAGAATCCTGTAAATCCAGTGGGACAAATCGATGCACGTTGGAAAGACCATCATTCCATAGGCAAACGACTGACACCTATGGACTTGAGTGATAGCGTTATATCGTGGGCAGGCATATTACCGGCATATGGAGCAGTGAAATCGATCTGGGAGCTGAGAAAACTGTAGAAACTTCTTGAAGTAATGAGTAATGCAACTTTTTCCACTCTCAAATTGGTGACTGATGAACTGAATGCTATGAGAACTGTAGTGCTTCAGAACCACATGGCTCTCAACTTCACCCTAGCGGCGAGAGGTGGTACCTGCGCTTTAATCGAAGAAGAATGCTGTTTGTATATTCCTGACCATAAACACGAGATAGACAATTATCTTGAGGTGATTCAGCAAGTGTCAGCCATGACCAAACCAGGCCCAAACCCACTGACGGACTTTTTCCAGAAATGGTTTGGGGGGGGTGGGGTACCATCCTGATGAACATCCTGATTGCCATTTGTGTAGGAATGCTCCTACTGGGAGTATGTGTTTGTCGTGGCATCCCCTGCATGAAAAGACTGATTAAAGCTCTTATAGACATGTCAGTTTCTGAAACCTTATATCAAAGTGCTGAGTTTGAAGAACTGTTAAAAGATTGAAAATGCTTTCATAAGTTTAAACTGAATGACTCTCTTAACTGCAAATCCTGAGTGGAAGAGGTTAGGAGAAGAAAACAAACTGTTTATGCTTATTTTAAAAGTAGAATAAAAGTATTAAAAGGGGGGAATGTCAGAAAAATATGTATTAATGTGTGTATTAGTAATATGCTTAGTGCATTTAGAGCTTGAAAAGGGTTAACACATTTATTCTATTTCATACTGCATAAATCTGTACAAACTGCAGATGCTTTCTGACCTTGTATTATTAGCTAAAATCTTGCTTGTGCCTTGGAAATTTATTGAGAAGCAGATGATTTCTGCTTATGTTAGGAAAATAATGAATAGAACAATACTACTTGTATGAAGCTTAGACAAGAAGTTCCGTTTGTGCTGTGAGAAAATACACAGCTGTAGAAGCCATAGATAATTAGGACAAAGCCTGTTTGAAAATATGAACTGCAATCAGCATTTGCTTGTATCTGAATTAGAAGAGTACCTTGAAATGTAACACTGTACAATGGAAGCTTGAAAACGAATTAGAGCCCACCAAGGCCAGGTTGTTTTTCTCAAAAGTTTCTCACAAATCTAGTCATGTCAGCAGAAAATCTGAGTAACATCTGCTGTAGAACAATACTGAAAGTTGTGTTTGATTACGTCAGCCATAGAAGGCCATGTCTTGTAAAATAGTATAAGAATGAGCATACTTCCTGTTAGTAGTTCGACAAATCCTTGGATTTGCATGTTTTTGTCTCCTTGTGGCAAGTAAATAAATATACCTTAACTGAACCGTACGTGTATTGGTCTTTGTAGTTTTTCCTTTGACAAGAGGAACGTTTAGAATGAGTAGATTGTTGGTCTGATGAGATAAGGTGAGAAGGAGTGAAAGTGGTGGTCAGCTTGGCAGTGGTGTCGATGAAATATGATTAAAGAGAAAGGCTATATCAGAGGGGGTTTTACCAGGGTATGGGCAAAGACTGGTGTTAGAGACTGGGTGTATAAGGGAATTTATTGTTCCCCAGAATTCATGTGGGTTTATTCTATGCTGGTCCTGTAGTTTATGGAAATATACTTTTTTGTTTTTGGTTACCTGCCATTTGGTCTGATTATGCAGTTGTTTGTATAGTGCAAGGTCAGCTGGGTTTTTATATTTTTGCAATGATTCCTGAGCTTTGTCTCTAGTGGTCATGATTTGCTTTGTGGATTTGGTGAGCCAAGTGGCATGATTAGTCTTGACTCTTTTTAGTGGGGGTGGTGCTACCCTATTTAAGATTTTGAAAAATGTTGACTTGAATAATTCAACTGCATCAACAAGGGGAATGATTTTTAATGGAGCCCAGTTGGTATGATGTAAAATTTCATTTAGGGTTTCTGGAGAGAATTGGGATAGGTCTCTAGTTTATTTTAATTGGTGGTTACTAATAGTTGTGGAAGTTTTACATATAGTGAAGGCTGGTAAGTGGCCACTGATGCTGTTTGGTAATGTTCCAAAGGTGGAGATCTTATTTGGGTCAGATACAAGGATCCAAATTTACGATTGAGCCTTGGTTCTTTTTGTTATTAGGCCTAGTTATATCAGAGATAAGATGGGTGTAGTTGAATAAGTTGGTGTTAGTATGGGGTTTTTGGTTTGTGATATCTAACCAATTAATGTTTACATCCCCTAGGATGATTGTTTCATTTTGAATATTTTTGGATGACCAAGCTAGAATATCCTCTAGAATGGGAATGTTGTCACCTGGGGGAATGTATAATACTATGATGCAGAGGGTTTTATAGTTATTTAGTTTTAGGAGGGTTACTAAATGTTCTGCTGAGGAAAACTCTGGAATGGATTTAGTGAAAGGGACTATGGTATAGATATTTGGGCATATCAAGGTGACACCACCACCTTTTCTATATGATCTGTCATTCCTAAGGCATTTATAGTTGGGGGGTAGATATTCTGTGCTGTTGAATAATGGTTCAATCCAAGTCTCAGTTATGGCAGTGAAATCTGGTTTGTTTTGGTGAAACCATGCATGGAAGTGGGGAATTTTATTTCTAATGCTTTGTAGATTGATGGTAGTGAAGTTTAAGGATTTTATGGAGTTGGGTTGATTGTGCATTTGGACTGTGGCTCTGGGTTTGAGTGCATGTCTCCACATTTTATTAAGTTAGAAAAGGGAGATTTGATTTATAGGGTGTAGCTGTTTTTTAGTTTTATGGTGGTAGTCTAGTTTAGGATAAATATAGTGGACTTTGTGTAGATGGAAGATTTTTACTTTAGCTTGTAGAATCGTGTCTGGAAAAAATGTAGTAGAGTCTATTGCGGAATAACTTGGAAGAGTCTGTGTCTGCATGGATGCTGAGTGTGATGGTTTGAAAGGTATGTAGGTTGTGTGATATGATGTAAGGTGGAGGAGTAGATACAGATGAAAGGAGATAGTTAGGGTTATGATATTAGTGTGAAGGCGCATAGTGATAGAGTGGAATAATGAGATAGAGAAATTTGTAGGAGTGGAAAGAGTGGGTTAAAGATTGAGTTTAGAGATATATAGTGAGTTTGGAAGTAGGGGACAGGGAAAGGTGGTAGGGTATAGATGTGGTCTTTTGGTAGGAAGGAGGTGGAAGAGGAAGCTGAGAAAGAAAGTAGAGAGGATAATTGATTAGTAATATTTAATAACAGAGACATATGAGTATGTAAGGAGAATAGACAGGAGAGAGTAGTTGGGTTAAGGGAGATGACTGGGTTTAGTAGGGGTGTGGTAGCTTGTGTAGAGGGTTGGGTGAGGTTGAGATAGCCTATTGGTGGAGTTGAATGTAGAGGCTGGGGTTTAGTTAAGTATCAGTTCAATGAAAGTGGGGGGGTGTGGGAATGGGGGTAGGGTAGGGGAGCGGAGTGAGCCCGAGTGTAGCAAGGGTGAATAGAGCAGGTTACACTGAGAAAGGTAAGATCCTGTGCTACAAAAAACTATCTAAAACATATAAAACTAAGAAATAGGGCTGAGAGAAAATTATTTTGTAGGTCAGAATGCTTGTTTAGTTAAAATATAGGAGGTAAAAATAATGTCTAGTAGAGTAGGAAGGCTGCTAAACTTGAGAAAGTGGGAGTTTCTATGGTTTAGTTTGATTAGCTGGGAATTTAGAATGGGTAGGGCTGGCAGGATGCGAGCCGGTAAGCTGTTCTTGCCACTAGTTGCATAAATGCAGCAATTGCGGTAGAAAAAGCAGGTTATTATCTCTGTTTTACTTTGAATAATGTGAATCAGGTTCATGAGGTACATACACTTTTAAAGAACAAGAAAATAGAGCTTGAGCAAATTCTCACAGAGTGCTCCTTTCTTTCTACTTGAATTATAGTGGTGTTGGCCAGGTAGGGTTGTTTCTTCTGAGATGGGGGCACCCATTAAGATGAAAGGCAAACTGTAGGTAAAAAAGAGAAGAAAAAAACGATTGTTGCAGTGGGACAAATAGCACTAAAGGAGGTTTAGGGGAGATATGAGTAGAAGGTAGGATTGGAGAGGCAGCCAAATATGCAGTCAAAGAGCTATTAATCAACACATATTTAAAAAATGAAGTAAAACAGTATAAATCAGTTATAAATGCTACATAAATTCAGACTGTTCATTAAATGAAGCAATTTAGCAGAGCAGGTAAGTGATTAAAACAAAAACTCCTAATAATCTACAAAGGTTCAGTTAAATTTTATATAATGTCAGGCTTTTCATTAAATGCAGTAATTTAGCTGAGCAGGTTAAGTAATGAAAAAAACGCCAGCTAACAGCCTACAAATAGTTAGGCACTTAACGCAGGGAGCTATATTGTAAAAAAAAAAAAATAGCATCCAACAGTCCACAAGCTTCAACTGGGCATGTAACACAGAGAGCTATATTACATATTAAAGCAAACCATCGCTTTTAACACAACTGCGAGTTAAGTTCCAAATCAAATATAAGGCTGGTCAGCCATTTTACCCAGATTAATTCTAAGTGGTGCCATCATATTGAGCCATGGGTTAGCTACAGCAACAAGGCAGGTTGGTTTCTATGTAATTGATCATCTGGATTTAGGGAGAATTAAGCCAGATTTTTATCACTCAGATTGCGTTCACTTAAATGAATTAGGCTGGGATTTGATTAATCTATAACTAGCATTACAGGTTCAGAAATAAGATATACATACGTAAAATAAATAAGGAGAAAAGAGAAGGTGTAAAGAGGAGCACTGTATGGTAATATTTATGGGTCAGAAAAGGGAGAAGCAGGATGCAGACCATGCTGGTGGGTGAGCACCATTTCGGCCTCATTTCTCCCATGTCATCACATCTGCTATGCCAAGCAACAGGCATTTTTTTGTACTCTTTCAAAGGGTGGAGAATTGGGGCATAATAATTGTCTTTGTGGGGGGCTCAGGAGGTCTATAAAGATGACAACAGTACCTTTGCTTGAGCAAATGGCATTTTCCTCTGGAGTAGGATAGATGCCAGCCAGGAGAGGGGCTTTGTCTTATTTTCTCTCCTGGTGTTCAGTCATCTGTTTCATTAAGATGATCAGCTGCACATGGACCCTTACATTTTAGATATAATGTATAACATCTTCTTCAGACATTCAGTTTTAACAATGAGCAATTCCTTTTCAGCCTTATTTACCCCCCTGTCATCTCCCCTCTGTCTTTATGAGCTGCAGGTAGTTGTTGCACTTTTCCAAGGGGAGGAGAATTGGGGCAGATATAATTATGAGTAATGGCAGAGCCAAGGAGGCAATGTGCCCCAGTTGTTAGAAGAAAATGGCTAGCTTGTGCGGATGAACACCAACTGGCAATTACTTGACAAGTGCAGTTTTTGGTGGTAAACACAGTTTGATGATTCAACTGGGTATATTTTGGTTCAACAAACTAAGCTGATGAATTTATTTCTTTGAATCATCAATAAACAGTCACAATGGCTAACATCATACTTGTCTTTGTGGGGGATCAGGCAGTCTATAAAGATGGCAAAGTACCAAATTCATATATAATTCCAAGAGGTATACATACTGTAATACACCTTAAAAATAGTACGGTAATTCCTTGTCCATACCCATCTTATTTCAGCTTCTTTTACATTCATCTCTGTATTTAATGAAGATGGAATGATTAGTCAGTTGGTTGATATTATGCTGCAGGTATTGAAATATACAACTGTCTCTACAAATATGAAAATTAGAAGATAATATAGCATTACCACTCTATTGATGGGCTGTAGTCTTGTCTTTTTAAGTAAAGTGAAATAATTAAAGTACATTGCCTGATGAGACAGTGCAAAGTGCAGTGAAAATATGGTGTAGTGGGGTTAAGAATACAGTCTAAAGAGATGCCGTTTGTAAGATCTTTAATTAATGACATTACAACCATTCACATTTTTGGTGCTACTCACTATAGAAAGTGTATTTATTGTTTAGAGACATCTTAAAAACTGGTCAAAATATTTTACCAGCCAACCCATGACCAGATTAAACTTGAGTAGCAAGCTTAGTCAGGCATTCCCCTATGCACAATAAAGTGAGATAGATCAAACTTATCTGAGTGGTTTAGACAAAATTCTTTACAAATACAAATGGAAAATGTGCAATCATTTTAAAGCAAACATAATGAACTGATCACAGTAAGCGTTACATTATAAGGAATATACTTTGAATAATAGTTCAAATTTGCATTGCCTAAACTGAAATGATAAATTACAGCTTATGAGCAGATATGAAAATGTTTCAAGAACAGCTTATAAATAATCATTGCAATTATAATAAAACTAAAACTGAATGACACAAAAACTGAAGTATAAAAGAAAAGAAACTTTGAGAACATTATATATATTGAAGTTATAGCTTAAAATGTATTTTGATGAACTATGCATCTGT
The DNA here is from genome assembly GCF_019279795.1 of Protopterus annectens. Taxonomy (NCBI): domain Eukaryota; kingdom Metazoa; phylum Chordata; order Ceratodontiformes; family Protopteridae; genus Protopterus; species Protopterus annectens. Next base: position 371,962,202 of record NC_056727.1, on the reverse strand, counting down.
TGAAAAGATGAAAAGTCTACAACATTTAATGCACAAGACTATTACTATTAAAAAAGATAAAGCCGAATGAGGCTAAGTTCAGAAATGAGAAATTATTTTACAGGTACAAACTAAAATCTTAGAGAAATACCAACATGCGCACCCACAGTTCAAAACTAAAAATGGTAATATTAAGAAATATGTTCTTAGAAAGAACCAAGTTTTGATGTTCATGGTTGAACATCAGAACAGTACACAGTAGAAGTTGCAAAAGTTGCTACTCATACTAGACACCAGTGTCTATTATGTCAGAGACAGATAAACATAAACAAAATCATCTTTAAACTTTTATATTTCCTGTATCCTCTGATACATAGCATGTTGTAGTTAATAGTGATTTGCAAGAGAATCCATGGCCACATGCTTTATCTTAGAAAGATGAACTTAGCACTCCACAAATTAAAGAAGAAGACAAATGAGTACTCCACAAACCGCAGCACAAGACAAAGTCAACACCCCAAAAACCAAAATACAAAACAAAGTCTGCTCACTGCAAACTAGAATATAACACAACATTAGCACACCACAAACCAAAGTACAAGTTAAACCCAAATCTCTACAAGCCGGAGAACATGAGAAATGCAGCACTCCATATAACAGAGCACAGGACAGACTCACCACTCAGTAAACTAAAGTACTAGACAAACTGAGTACTCCATAAACCAAAGCTCAAGACAAAATCAGCACTCCTGAAACTAAAGCATAAGACAAGCCCAAAACTCCACAAACCAGAGGGCTGGATAAACTCAGCACCCCACAAACTAAATCATAAAACAAGCTCTGCTCGCCATACAACAAATTAGAATACAAGATAACCTTAGCACTCCATAAACCAAAGACAGGTTCAACAATTCAAAATTAGAATATGAATACAAGATAACCTTAGCACTCCATAAACCAAAGACAGGTCCAACAATTCAAAATTAGAGTACAAGACAAAATCATCACTCTATAAATCAAAGCAATGGTCAACCCAGCACTTCACACACAGACCAGAGCACAAAGCAAACTCAGCTCCCCACAAACCAAAGCATATGGCATTCTCAGTACTCCACAAATAACAGCACAGGACAAGTTGAGCAGCCCACTAACCAAGACACTATACTAACTCATGACTCTATCATCCATAGCACATTATAGCATTCTCTTCAATGTAAACTCTTAAGAATTACAGAAAATAGGAGCTAAATTGTGTAGGAATGCATAATGCAGTTGAGAATACAGAGCAACTAAAATTCTATGTCAGTCAGTTGCCACCATTTGTTTTATCTTTCATAGGAACCTAGCAGGTCTAGCTTCTGTCCCCCACTTCTCTCTATATACAGTCAAGTTATTATCCCCATTACTGCATTTGGCTAAAAATTAGGAAAACTCACTCACATACTTTCTATGAGCACAGCTATATAACAATGCTGTTTAACACAAATGACTTGCAAAAAAAAAAAAAAAATCAACACCTAAAATGCAAAACACTTAGCTTTATTTTTGATTACATTAAAGCTAATTTGAATGTCCTAATTAAGCAGCTTTTGATTCTTTAGATATTCCTGTGATACTGCTGTCTACATTTTATATGCTGGGCTAGAAGGGTAAATGGAACTTTTACAGACATCTGTCGAATTGGGAAGTCTGGACTTCATGCCATCGTTAGTCCGTCTAACCAGCAGGTTACTGTCTGTCTGACATCCCTTCTCCTGTTCCTGAAACTGACTCATTCAAACCTCAGATTGGCTCACCTTATTCATAATTCTTCCAATGCTGATAAATGGCAAGGCAATTATACAGAACTTTCAAGTACAGTAAACAATCCATGCTGCGCTTGGTAACTGTTAAACAACTTCTGGTAGGTTTCTGCACTTAAGATGGTGATGTTCCTGGTTCTGCTGTATTTATTTATTTATTGATTGATTTATTGATTTATTTGTTATGATCAAGTAGAGAGGAAATAAACAAATCCCCATGATTTACTGATGCGGGATTTGGAATATTTAGCAAAGTGATATTTAGATTTCCAAATTCTAAACTGAATTTGATGTAATACAGGTAGTTAAAGGTTACCATCCTAGCACATCTACTAAAAATTGAACACTAGAGTTTCTTTAACAAATACCTACACTTCAGATGGCTTGACTATCAACATCTACATTTACTTCTTTAGCGACATCAAGAAAAAGTTATAATCCCATCACCTGCTGAGATCATGAGCATGACAATAGCTTGGATCAACACGGTCTGGGGATATCACACACATGAATATACACACACACACACACACACACACACACACACACACACACACACACATACATAATTTAACATTTTCTTGGCTGGGTTAGTCCAGCAGTTAGGTTGATGGCTTCTTTTTCAGGGGAGACCTGAAGTGGCATTCTTACTGACTTTTAATCATATACTGGTTTTCCATGAAGTAATCAGGTCCCTGCATTATTCTAAGTAGTCAGCATAATTTGCTAGTTTGTTCTGCACTAAAACTGTGTGAGAGAGATTGCAACATTAACATGAGTTTGTTTTTCAGGTACAAGTTCTTTCTCCCACAGCATACTGCATGTTCCCAAGGTCATAACCTTTCACCATTCTTTTTACATCTGTTTGTTGTCTTCATTCACTGGATTGCTGCTTTACCTAGGAATCTCTGGAGATAATATTTACTTATAAATTTGTTATTACTGAATCACTTGGTTTTACCTTTTTTGCCATCTTCTGAAAATATTTGCATATAACATTTTATTTCTACTACAGTGTGACCAAATTACTTTGATTTTGTGAAACAATAAAATTGTATTTAGTTTAATTTTTCTCCCCCACTCACTGCATGTGTCACCCAGAACTGTTATGCATTCATTTTTCCTGGGTCTGAGATGACCACACAGCTATGTGAGCAAAGTTGTCTTGTCTTAGAAGAGCAATATGTAATGCTGTTTTATATAGAAGAGATAGAAGCAAACCTAGAGGGTTTATCCCATCAGTATGATGGAGAGAAGTCAATGCTCCATACACCTTAATAAATGGGTGTTTCCTGAGTCCAAACTCATAACTATAGTGTGAAAAAATAATTAGGAGCCAAGAAGACAAATTCCTGAAACACGGAATTGTGACATTTCATGATAACCATACATGACATACTCTGAGAAAGCTGAACAACACATGGTGTCCAAACAGAGAGATAAATAATTAATTAACACTGCATTTTAAGTAGCACTGGAGGAATTATTTTGCATGGAGAAAAATGCATCCTGAGGAAGAAAAGTGAGATCAGACAAACAGCTGAGACTTGATGTGATAAAGGAGTGACAATGAATAGGAAAGAACATTATTGCATACAGTATGCAGACTGATCGAGTTATATAAGCAGTAATTCTGAAAAGTGAGAAATGGTTTAAAAGAGCTACAGTCTTCTCTGATAAATGCAATCATAGAATGCAAAGTATCATTTGGAAACTACTTCTCCAGACACCTTGCCTAACTAGAGAGGTCACAACATTTTCTTCTTAAAATAAATGAAATGATTAAGTACACACTGATACTAAAAACCCTCCCACTTTGTGCTGTTTATTTAAAGAACCTTTTGTACACCACTACAAATTTAAAACCATACTTAACGGTACTTACTCATATTCCTGGACCAGTATTTCATTGTTTTTACACAGTTTCTTCAAGTGGCCTTGATGGTTATGGTGGATGTTAGGCTATCAGGGGTCTGGTCAAGAGGTTAGTGCTTGGAGAAACAGAATATGAAGATTACTGATGGAGGTCAATGTTAGCTGGGCCCCAAATTTACATATCTCATGGACTCCTGTAGTCTAAAAGAAGTCAATATAAAATAGTTTGCATTGTAATATGGGACTAAGTACAGTCACACCTTTTCTGTGTCATTGTCTTTTTGTTTTTATGGAGCTTTGTTCACTACTTTTGATGGCAAGGAAGTAAGGAAGTGAAAGTCTGCCAAACTTTCTGAACAAACTGTGTGACAATTTCAGAAGCTATAAATTCCTAGAAGAGCGAGCATGCACACGCGCACACACACACACACACACACACACACACACACACACACACACACACACACACACACACACACACACACACACACACACACACACACTGTCTTTCTCACCTTTGCAATTCTTTAATTGCTGATGTCAGTAATCAGCCCTTCCCACTGTCCCACCTTCTCCAGTAATCATAGCATATTCAAAATCTGTACTGAATAATTTAATGACATAATATAGATAATTAATTTAATAAACAAAATGTTTTCTTCCGTTCTTTTCTCTCTGTAACTAATGCTGAATTTTATTTCATTTAATATTTCAGATGGTTTGTTGCCCATTTAATAAAGTTAGCAATGTTTCTTTGACATTTCAAATCCATCTCCAGTTCAAGTGCCATTTGCCTGAGCCTAGTAAATGCTAAATGGTTAGTTTTCAAAACACAATAACTATGATGCCAAACTTGACTCTAGAGAATACATCTGGAACACACCCAGCTTCAAATGAATAAACTACCATTAAGCTTATTTTAAGTCCAAAGCAATTGAAGGATGAATGTATATATTTTACTGATTAATTGAAAGTAATTGTCAGTGATTATAGATTATTTAAGTAGACCCATTGACAATTACACATTAGTTTTTATGTAATGCTGTAAACTGTATTACTGCCTCTCTACACTCTGTTTTCCTTCTTTTAAATATACTAAGCAAGAAGCAGTCTTTGTTGCTTTTGCTTATTCCTGAGTTGACTTTTTTGTTCTTCCCTTCAACTGCTTCATATATTGTTTGACATGTTCTGTTTAGATGCCATTTTCCACCCTCCTTTATCTTCCATTTATATATTTCTCATTATTCTTCTGTCATACCATTCGATTGTTTGCAACAACTATATCCCTGCCCGTGTCAGTGATCATATGATCATAGGAAATACAAGGCAATTCAGTCACAGTACCATCCTACACTTTGCCAGTGCTTTCATCCATCCATCCTCAACCCCTTTTTCCCATTTTTCACATGGGGTTGGGGTGTCACTTCAACAGTGACAATCATCTCTAGCCAAAGTTTACACAGCCAGCTGGCTAGCTCTGTTGCAGCAGTTAATCCATACCACTCGCACCTACATCAGATTTTAGAGTGTCCAATCCACTACTGCATGTCTTTAGAATGTGGAATAAAGGAGAAGCACCTGGAGGAAACCCACATGACTGCAAGGAGGACATATAGACTTCACACAGAATGCACCCCAGCCAAGAATTGAACTGGAGAATCTCTTGCTCTGAGGTGACAATACTAACCACTGCATCACTGTGGCCACCAGTGCTTGCCACCTTTATTTTGTATCCCCCTTCTCCAAAAAGGCAAAGCCATTTGGTTCCATTGTAAATTTATAGGTACCCATCCGATCATCCAGATTTAATTTGAAGGATTATAGGGTGTCACTTCATTTAACTTGCAGAGGAAGTCTTCTCCAGAGGCGGGGTAGGAGATGGGTAATATGTTTGCCTCTCTGATGCATTTTATGTCTGCTCTAGTGGAGAATTAAGCCACTAGTTATGGTGTCATTTGAAATATTTGACTTGTGAAGATACAGGAAATCAAGGACGACAGGGTCCTAATGGTAGAGGAACACAAGACATTGATTACCCCTGAAGACCCTGAGTAAATAAATAGTGATTCAAGTATTTTTTAGGTTAACAATATTCTTGGTTCAAAACCTCTTGGGATTTTCCATTTGTTTAATATGTCCAGAAAGGTACATCCTGAAGACAGTGTTGTACTCAATAACAAGTCTTATTAGAGGTGTCTGCAGAGAGATGAAAACATATTTTGACCTGGGTGGTAAGCCCTTAGATATCTGTTATGATAAACAGAAGAAATTTTGGATTGCTATTTCTACACGGTTATTGAAGGATGGAATTATTGACCTGTGATATAAGATTTCTGACTACATTATCACTTTGGAGTGGGATATGGAGTATGCTGTACATTCAGGCAAAGAGTTGTCTACCAAATGTAACATTACTACACTTTTTTTTTTTTTTGCTTTTAATTTTAGCCCTTTTTCCATAAACCACTTGTTTAGGAGTGGTAGTTCCAGAGGTAATGAATGGGAATTAGGGATATTTGACAATGATGCCAAGTTTATAATCATCTGCAAAGTTAGTTAACCAAAGATCATGTTCCCTAGTCTGGATATCAGAGAAGTGGATGATGGAAAAGAGGGGTATTGAGTCCTGAGGCACACCAATAGTTAACTTCATACTTTCTGAGAAAGTACCTGCCACTTTTACTATATGGGTGCTGTCTTTTAGCCCATTGACTATCTCACCATATATGGATCTACTTTTAATGTGCTTCCATATTAACAATACCAGCATATGGTATAGTGTTGAATGCTTTTGCCAGACAAAAATAAACTGTTTGAACTGAATGAAGGCTGTCTACAGCCTGTGTGACCTTCTCAAATAAGTCAACTAAACTGAGTATGCAGGATCTCATTTTGGCAAAGCCAAACAAATGTGGGTCTAGTCTGATAATTTTTTTTGATATCATAGTTTATGAGATAAGATATGATGCATTATATGGCTTTACAAACCAGAACAGTCAGGCTAAGGGATCAATTCTGAGTCCATGGTACAGTCACCCTAGTCACCCTAGTCACCCTTGTTTAAGATTTAACCACTGTAGTTTGCAATATTCCAGGGACAAATCCTGTATCTAAGCTCAGATTAAAAATTTTAAGGAGGGGCTCCTCAAGGGTTAAGAAGGGGTGCTATCTCATGCTCTTTCATAATGAAATAGCTCTGGGTTTTTATCCTTTCATTTGTCATGACTCATTATTGACTTACATTGCATCTGTCATGCATTTTTAACATGTTTATAATTTTTCCAATGACAGCCCTCGTTGTTCTTTTGAACTGAACATGTTCTGTTTCCCTTCTCTATTTCCTGCTAGTAGCAACATAGGGCCAAACTACATTCATCCTGGCAATCTTATTAAAAAACATCAAGACCTCTGTAACCTAGCAATGAACTGTTTTAAGTGGTTCTTGTTTCATTGCTCCACAGATGCATTAAGAAAACCCCAGGAAATCCTCCTTGTTTAACCCCATCAATGGAAATAGTATTAACTGGTTATACTGCATGCCTCTCGTAAATTTCATTGTGACCTTCGGTTTGCATTAATCAGACCCTAAACATATCCCCCCTCTACTTCACAGTGTGTGCAACTGCATCCCATAATGATTATTTGGGCCTATCTAAGACATGCAGAAACAGAAACTTATTAGTCATATTCACATTAAATCAATGATGCTCCTATATTAGAATCTCTCATTTTTGGAAAAGGACAACCTTTTTGTACTGGGAAGTTACTTCATAATGGTTGTACACCTTACTTATTAGCCTACCTCTCTTCTTGGTTTGAATTTCATGGGCCACTAAAACACAAATATCTTTTACTTTATCCCTATGAATAAGTGGATGCTGATATTATTACCCTGGAAACCTTGATGATTTGATATTACTCTTCCTAGTTCATTCGTTGATGACTTGATATTACTTTTTCTAACTCTTTCCTTGATGACTTGATATTACTCTTCTTAGCTCCTTCCTTAATGATTTGATATTATTCTCTCCAGTTCCCCCCTTGCACCTCTTGCCCCATTATGATATATAAAGGGAAGGCCTATTAGTGCCCCAGATAACAGTGCATATGTCCTTCCAGTCACTCTGAGAAGGAACTATTGTGCAGCCACATGTGGCCTGAGTGAAATGCATTTTCTCCTTACTTTGTTGATCTATCTTACTTCTTTGCTAGCCACATCACCATGATACTTCAAAACAGCTGAACATGATTCCATTCCAGTAACTTTATTTCAGTACATTCATTACTTGCACAGTATTTTGCTAATTGTAAAGGCACCACAACACACTGACAGTTTAAACACCAAAAATAACTTGCATAGGTTCATAGGTTCATAGGTGTGTACTAGGCTAATGGCCCTGGAGCCTTTACAGGCCTAGCCCATAGGATTACCCTGGCATTGTGCCACCCGACCTTAGTTCCCAGTGCCTCTGTCAAGCAGAGTCACTGGAGTGATCCCCATGGTGAATTTTCTAGTTCCCATCCACTCATCAAGATTTCTCTTGAAGAGGGCCAATGAGGTGCTCTGCTTGACATGTATGGGAAGTCTATTCCATAGCATGGGCAGTCTTTGTGTTATGAACCTGTCCCTCCAGCATGTTCTGTTGATTGTGGTAATGAGGCTGAGGTCTCCGGAGTGTGTGGTGCGGAGGGATTGGGATTTCATTAGATGTAGCATTTCTAACAAAGCTGGGTCAGACATGGCTTTGTGAGTCAAGCAGAGATCACCTCTAAGTAGGCAATATGAGACAGACAATAGTTGGACTTTTTTGAGTCATATAGGACAAATGCTTAAGGCCTAGGATCCTCTTTGTGAGGTACTTTTGTGGCCTCTCCAGTTGTTGTAGGTGTCTAGTGAGGTACATGCCTAATGGGGCATTGTACTCGAGGATTTGCCTAATGAGAGAAGAGTAGAGGGAGACAATGACCTCTTTCTTCCTGGATCTAAAACTCTTAGTAATGAGATGTGCCACATAGAAGGACTTTCTGACCACAGTGGCAATGTGGTGGTCAAAAGAGAGGTTGCTGTCAACCTTTGGTCCCAGATCTCTTATAACCCCTTCCATGTCCAGTGGACTACCATTGATGTGGTAATTCATGGGAACCTGTTTTTTCCCAAAATTTTTTGGCATTGAGCTTAAGGCCATGGTTCTGACACCAGTTGTTGGTCTCAGTGAGGACTTGTAGATATGACCAATATATATTCCTTTAAACCCAGCTAATATACCTTCCACCATATATTCTCTGATAATGCCAACTACTCCTAGCCTTACTGCTTATTTCTGACTTTTCCTAACCCAGAAACAATCACTATTTTGTCCAGTGATTTGTGATATTCTGACAAGCAGTTAATTGCTTACTATTCTCTCTGTCTTAGCTATTAGTCTTGTATTAGTTCAGAGAAATGCACTTGCCCTGATTGAGTGAGCATGAGCTAATAATTCTTTCAGGGTTTGATACTTTCCTATTGGTCATGTTTCATGAATAAATATCTGGCATTTCTTGACTGTTGTAACATGCATACTATACATGTAAGGCCCCCAAGACCAGCAAATCAGATGATACACTTTCTGTTCCCAGTTTTCCATAATATTGTAGTAATCACCTGCCAACAAGCTTTAAAATCTGGAAAAATGAGGTAAGGTCAATACATCATCATTTCTGTTAGTTCACTAGGAATATAATCTCAAATGCTCTGAGTACCAGTTGTTTATCAATCATCATGTCCATTACCACTTTGTTATTCTCAAAATCTGCAAATTAAATAAATTCCCCATAAAACTATTGTCATGCAAAATAGCCTTAACTCAGAAAAATGAATATGTTTATACTAAACTAATTGCCTTCATTCCCATAGCCGGGCCTTTGAAGAAACCCCACCACCACCACTCCTCTAACCGCATCTATACTAAATAGCACTTTGTGCACTGTGTATTTTTCTAGCTAGTTTCACTGTGTGTGAGGTATTAACTGGAAATTGTCCACTTTTATTAAGCATCTGTTGGGTTGTTTGTTTCTGAAAACTTGTTGCAGTTAAACTCTTTTTTCTAGAGGCTCCTTTAGCTGTTCAAAACTTTAATTTAAAGGATCACTGCTGCTTTTCAGCTGTGAGAAACATTTCTGCAGTTTGTTCTAAGTAGTGGGGATATTTGTAGCATTTCCATATTCAGGCTTGTATTTGGGCCTAGTGTTTGTGGAGGCTGTGTGTCTGAGCACATATTCAGGGACATCTTGGTTTAGCCAAAGCCATCAGGTATTTCAGTGAGAGAGAATTGTTTGAGGTCATTGGCTGACTGAGGTCACATGGACTACAGCTTAGACTAAGCACCTCATTGGTTCTTCTGAGATTTATTTCTTAAAAGCTGTCTCAGGTATCAACTTTCTGTTACCTAAGAAATTCAGTTGTGAGTGTTCTGCCATTTCACACTGAACTGATCGAAGGAAGGACACTGAAGAAACTCGGAGCTATAATATATAACATTAAGTATCCTGTTTTTGTTTATTTTGTTCTCTATTTCTTTGTTATTTATAGCACTTTGTGTACTGTGTATTTTTCTAGCTAGTTTCACTGTGTGTGAGGTATTAACTGGAAATTGTCCACTTTTATTAAGCATCTGTTTGGTTGTTTGTTTCTGAAAACTTGTTGCAGTTAAACTTTTTTATAGAGGCTCCTTTAGCTGCTTAAAACTTTCATTTAAAGGCTCACTGCTGCTTTTCAGCTGTGAGAAACATTTCTGCAGTTTGTTTCCCACCCTTCCTCCCTCCCTGTTGGTATAGTTTTATAGTTGGTGGCTTTGCAGTTGCCCGCCCCTAGTGTAAATTTGATCTGGGACCCTCCTCCCAGTCTAGTGTCATTACCTCATTCTACCAAGTACAGGGAGAACATTTGAGAAGGCCAATCAGCTTAGTTTCTGCTACTCCTTTCTCTCTTTCCTTTCTCTCTTTCCACTAAAAAAAAAAAAAAAAAAAAAAAATTTTATCTGCTTTTACTGTATTTGTGTTTCTTCCTACGTTATTTTGCTTTTGCGTCATCTTAAAAGTACTCAATTGTATTTATTACTGCTTAGTATAACTCATTCTAAGCCTTTTAGTTTAAGCACTTGGGCTTCAGACCAGTTGTTTTACGTTAAGAAGGTTTGTGGTCTACACTGTAGTGGCAGAACAGGTAGCTTACATACTTCTAAGTTGGGAACTGCTGACTGAGGGCTCAGTGTCTGTTATTCTAAAAGTGTATTAATTCTGGTTTAAGCACTTGGGCTTCAGGCCAGTTATTTTACATTAAGAGGGTTCGTGGTCTGCACTCTTGTGGGAGGAGAGGCTGGACTCTGCCCTTCTGAGCTGGGAATTTCTGGTTAAAGGCTTATAGTGCCTGCATATTTGAACTGCTTCTTACTGAAATTGGTACACCTTGTTTGCTGTAGCATAGACTAGATCCAGGCCTGCTGAATCTAGCTTTGTTTGTATAACTTGAGCACTAATCCAGACATTCTTTAAAGTATTCAATTGTATTTATTACTGCTCGGTAGTAACTTGATTAAAGTGTAGCTATCATTCTATGTCTTTTGGATTAAGCACTTGGGCTTCAGACCAGTTGTTTTACATTAGGAAGGTTTGTGGCCTGCACTGTGGTGGCAGGACAGGTAGCTTACATCTTTCTAAGTTGGAAACTGCTGATTGGGGGCTCAGTGTCTGTTGTTCTAAAAGTGTATTAGTTCTGGTTTAAGCACTTGGGCATTAAGAAGGTTCGTGGTCTGCATTCTTGTGCGAGGAGAGGCTGAACTCTGCCCTTCTGAGCTGGGAATTTCTGGTTAAAGGCTTATAGTGCCTGCATATTTGAACTGCTTCTTACTGAAATTGGTACACCTTGTTTGCTGTAGCATAGACTAGATCCAGGCCTGCTGAATCTAGCTTTGTTTGTATGCTTGTTGTTTGTTTGCTTATTTCCCTGAAATGCTAATTCCACCTAAAACGCGGCTTTTCAGCACTTCTGTGGATCCCTAGTGATATCTGCATTGCTTACTGTACTTATTTCCTTGTTTCACTTGAAAGAAAGTTACTGTTTGTTGTTTTTGCATTTAAGTTACCTGTAACACATTGCATTTAAGTTACCTGGCACTTGCTCACTAAAGCAATTATATAAGTCAGTACTAAAAAATTAAAAGCACTACACCCTCACAAACTCCCCTTGAGTACCTTGTTCCCCATTGGCCCTTTTTTTCAATTATAAAGTAATTCCCAATACTATTCTAGCATGTTCAAAGGTCAGTTGTCAATCTCCACTCCGGTCCAGCTGGTGAATATGGGAATCTTGAGGCAATGTTACAACTGCCTCATGTACACAGACAGCCCCCTCCTCCTCCCAACAAATTCCAACACATGTGAGAGATGCAACCATATAGCCAAACTGGAGGCTAAGCTCTCTCAACTCAGTACTGGCGTAACCAGTCAGGAGGAGAAGGAAACCACACTCACTACAATTCCATACCTACCATGACAGCAAACCAAACACATAAACACACAAAAACATACTCGGAGGCTCTAAATAAAAATCTGCCTAAGCAGCAGAGACCTCCAAAGCAGACACCCAAGCAACCGCTACCCCAAAACAAAACACGTGCAACACATAGCTCACAAAGCCAGTGTGCCGAACAGTCACAGCCCTTAAGGCTAAACAACACACCTGATACACTTGTAATAGGTGACTCTATCGTCAGGCACACTGACATCCCGCTCACCAGGCTGAACAAGGAGAAGGTCACGGTGAGCTGCCTGTCGGGCGCTAGGATCTGCCACATAACACAAGCACTCAGGTCACTCCAAGGCAAGTACAAATATGACTCAGTCATTGTCCATGCTGGTGTAAATGACCTGAGATGTACCTCCCTGGACTACATGAAAAGAGACATACAGGAGCTCTCTGAGCATGTAGCCCAGGCCAGTATGACCCTGACCTTGAGTAGCATCTTACCCTCACCAAGAATGATGCCATAATATGAAGACAAGATGATCAATTTCAACAATTGGCTTAAGTATTGGTGTCATTCAAAGGGATATCCAATGCCTGTCAGCCTGGGATGACATGCTCGACAAGCCACGATGCTTCATTAGGGATGGCTTGCACTTGTCACCCCTGGGCTTTCAGATATTGGCAAAGGCTCTTGCTACCCCCATAGTGCCTTTTTTAGGCAAGGCTCAAAAGACAAACCCACCTCCATAGGTATCATAAGGGATAAGAAACTAAGAGTAATGCTACTCAACGCCAGAAGTCTAAACCTCAAGATGCACGCACTCGAAACTCTCCTTAGCATGGAGAACATTGATATCTGTGCAGTAACAGAAACCTGGTTCAAGGCTCCCAAGAGCACCCCAGCACTACCAGGTTATACCTCATACCATGCTTTTCGGCCCCAAAACTTGGACCGAACCACAAAAAGAGGGGGAGTATCAATATTCGTCAAAGATACCCACACATCCAGGTTGGTGGCACAGCACGAAGCATCAGAGGCTATCCATGTGCAACTAACAGTGGGTAAAACTGCCTTCCAGTTTATAGCCTGCTACAGACCACCCTCCCAAACCCAGGAACCCCACTCAGCCTTCCTGAGAACACTGGAAAATATGAAGGTCTCTCCAAACACCATTATATTGGGCGACTTCAACTACCCAAACATAGACTGGGAGCATTACTCTAGCTCCAACACCCTAGCCCAAAGGTTCTTAGAATTTATAAACTCAAATGCTATGGAACAACTTGTTACCACTCCCACAAGAGGGGAAAACATACTGGAGCTGATCATCACCACCATGGGGACTCCATGCTCCAGACCAGAAGTGTATCCCTCACTGGTAAGATCAGACCATAAACTAATCTCACTGGATATTCACATCCTGACCCCACACCCTGCCCAGAAAACCACAGTGAAAAACTTCTCTAAAGCAAATTTCACACTCTTCAAAACCGAGGTGGAATCCTTCAAAGCCCGCGGTTCTGTGGAAAATGCAGCCCAGACCGCAGAATCCTTTATGAATGCATTCTATGAACACCTTCAGGAATGCATGGATCATGCAATCCCAAATAAAACCAAGACCCAATCCTCCAAAGGCAGACGTCCTGTCTGGTGGACCCCAGCCATAAACAAACTATACAATAGAAGGAGGAAACTACTACATGATAGAGCAAAATCCCAAAAAGGGAAGGCATCTCTGATCAGTATTAGCAAAAAACTACGGGCACTCATAAAATCGTCTAAGTCCAGCTTCGAGAGAAAAATTGCACAGGACACTAAGGATAATCACAAGGCTTTCTTTAGTTATGTTAGGAACCTGGGTGGGAATTCCCAGATATGCTCAGAATTAGACCAAAATGACAAAAAATACACTGAACCCACAGACATTGCCAACATCCTAGCTGACAGGTTCAGCACAAACTTCTCCCCCCCCATCCCCACCAAAAGGGCAAATATCTATCCCAGCAGAGTGCTGCCCCCTGACATCTCAGATGCTCAGGTAAGAGCCGCCCTCTCCAAAGCAAAAAACACAGCATCAATGGGACCAGACGGTGTCCCGGGCTGCGTCCTACATGAACTCCAAGAAGAGCTAAACCCAAACATAAAACTACTGTTCAATTACAGCCTTACTACAGGATATGTACCCAAAGAGTGGCGTACAGCAACAGTAGTCCCTCTCCACAAAGGTGGTGCCTCAACGGATCCTGGAAACTATCGCCCCATCAGTCTGACTAGCTTGGTCTGCAAAGCTATGGAAAGGATCATCATGGACCTCATAAATAAAGATATTGAGGACCTACAGTCACTGGATCCTACCCATTTCAGCTTTGTTAAAGGCAGATCCTGCCTCTTAAACCTGGTTAATTTCTTTGAAACAGTCACTAAGGCCATTGACGAGGGGAAGGTTGTCCATACAGCCTACCTGGACCTCGCAAAAGCCTTCGATACAATACCCCACTCGGGCATTATAGATAAGCTCAGCAAACTGGCTCAAGGACAGAACCCACATGGTTAGAATTGTTGGAGCCATGTCAAACTCCAAACCAGTTACAAGTGGCATCCCGCAAGGCTCAGTCCTGGGACCTCTCTTGTTCGGTATATATTTCTCGGAGGTACAGGCCAACATGGAAGGACTGTGGCTGACCAAGTTCGCAGATGACTGCAAACTGGGCACCATAATCGACTCTCCAGCTGACACAAGCATCCTCCAAAAGGACCTCATAGAAACAGACAACTGGTGCCAGAACCATGGCCTCAAGCTAAATGCCAAAAAGTGTATAGTCATCCCCTTTGGCAAAAACAAAGTGCCCACAAATTACCACATAGGTGGTAATCCATTAAGTACAGAAGAAGTAATTAGGGACCTGGGGACCCAAGTTGATAGCAATCTCTCATTTGACAACCACGTGGCCAAAGTGGTTAGAAAAACATTTTATATAGCCCACCTAATCATGAAGGGATTCACATCTAGATCGGGGAGGTCATCATGCCTCTTTACTCATCCCTCATCAGGCCCATAATTGAGTACAATGCCCCTTTTGGGCAGACACCTGCAGCAACTGGAAAGACCCCAAAAGTACCTCACCAAGAGGATCAAAGGGCTCAAACAGATGCCGTATGCTGCCCGGTTAAAGAAACTCCAGCTCTACTCAGTGGCATACCGCCTACTCAGAGGCGATCTGTTCCTGACGTATAAAGCCATGTCCAACCCGGAATTAATGGACATGCTGCACCTCAGAAAATCCAAATCCCATCGAGCTACGCACTCGAGAGACTTGAACCTCAGCAATGAAATAAATAGGACATGCTGGAGGGACAGATTCATAACCCAGAGGCTCCCTTCACTCTGGAATAAAATCCCAGTCCAGGTTAGGCAGAGTCCCTCATTGACTCTCTTCAAGAGGAATCTTGATGAGTGGATGGGAGATCGTAGGTTTACCCAAGGTATCACTTCTGTGTCACTGTTAAACAGAGGCACAGTATACTAACCTCGAAAAAGGGCATAGCAAAATTAATTTAAAATGGGTGGCGAAAGCCAAACACACATTGGCTAGGCTTATAAATGCCCTAGGGCAGATAGCCTAGTATGAACCTATGAACCTATGAATTCCATATTTCCATGGTATCCAAATAGAGCATTTCAGACCTTGATTTTAAATAGGCTTCCTGGATAAATTGTCCTGCATACAAAAGCTAAATGTTTTAACAATTGCTATACTTCTATTATTCTGACTTTGTTTCTGTCAAATGCTATATCAATCAGCTGATCAACAGTTCTAACATTTGGCATGGACAAAGTCAGGTAGCCTCCTTTCAAGTCATTATTGATCCCTTCAAAAGACTTCAGTTTTAACATACCTAGAATTTTTACCCTGATTCTCTTCATTTTCAGAGGGTTTTGGAATTGTTTCTAATACTTTACAAACCCACTGTTTGAGTCTTGATAAAATCAGAAAATTATGTATGGTATTTATTTATTTATTTATTCATTGTAATATATTGTGTATGTTTCTTGGGTGTCTGCTACTCAATTTGTTTAAGTGCAGAGCTAAACCTCTCAAAATGAATGGATGAAACTGGACATCATATGGACATTACTTTATTCATATAATATTCCCAGTTAGTCCAGCATATGCTGATCTTCTTTATTGATTGGTAAAAGCCTGGACCAGACTGAATACCCATGGTCCCAAATTTAGTGCTGTTTCATCTGGTAGGGTATATTTACCCTATTGTACGCTTTTCAGGAATCTTGTGGCTTAATGACAACTCTTCCGAAATAGATAGATGATTTTTTGCTATCTACTTCCCATGTTAATTCTTAGGCACAAGGTCAGAGGTGAGGCAAGAATGTTATTATGTGGACTTTGAATTGGCCAATCTCTCTATGAGTTCCATTGTCTTTACAACTGAGGGACTGTAAAGCATCACATTTTCCTTTTATGACTTTAAAAGTAACTCTTTAATATTCCAAGATAAGTGAGTGTAAGTCTTAGAACAATGAGACTGAATGAATGAAAATGTGGACTTAACATATGCTAAGTGCAACATCTCCAATTCTCTGAATATTCCATTTTCTCTGATGTATGATGATCTCAGAGCTGGTAAGTTTAGGATAGGTGATATTTGGCAGTCACTGTTCTGCATTTTTAGACTTATTTCTTAATTTCAGGGTTTACACTTTTCACCCTTGGCATTAGAATAAAGAGATACTTTTAAATTATTACATTTACACTTTGGGTTATCTACAGAGGTAAAGAGTGGAAAGCTTTCTAGAAACTCTTTGCATAATTATTTCTTTAATGTTTCTTGCTTCATCATTTAATTCTGTCTGGGTTATGAGGTACCTTTTTCTTGGGTAGGTGCACTACAACTGGCCTTACAAGTATCTCTCAGTTGTAGCTCATTTATGACCTTTGCCACTTTCTTGATAAGGTCATTTATCTATTGTTACTTCCTTGGTAAGGCCATTGATCCCTTGTTATTTGCTTGATAAGCCCACTGATCTCATGTTACTTTCTTGATAAGGTCATTGATTCCTTGTTACTTCCTTGGTAAGGACATTGATCCCTTGTTATTTCCTTGATAAGGACATTGATCCTTTGTTACTTCCTTGATAAGACCATTGATTCCATGTTATTTCTGTGATAAGGGCACTGATCCCATGTTACTTGCTTGATAAGCCCACTGATCTCATGTTACTTTCTTGATAAGCCCACTGATTTCATGTTACTTTCTTGATAAGCCCACTGATCTCATGTTACTTTCTTGATAAAGCCATTGATTCCTTGTTACTTCCTTGATAAGGACATTGATCCTTTGTTACTTCCTTGATAAGGCCATTGATTCCATGTTATTTCCATGATAAGGCCATTGATTCCATGTTAATTCCCTGATAAGGCCAGTGATCCCATGTTACTTCCTTGATAAGGCCATTAATCCCTTATTACTTCCTTGATATGGCTATTAATTCCTTGTTGCTTCCTTGATAAGACCATTGATCCCTTGTTACTTCCTTGTTAAGGCCACTGATCCCATGTTACTTCCTTGATAAGGCCATTAATCCCTTATTACTTCCTTGATAAGGCTATTAATTCCTTGTTACTTCCTTGATAAGGCCATTAATCCCTTATTACTTCCTTGATAAGGCTATTAATTCCTTGTTACTTCCTTGATAAGACCATTGATCCCTTGTTACTTCCTTGTTAAGGCCACCGATCCCATGTTACTTCCTTGACAAGGCCATTAATCCCTTATTACTTCCTTGATAAGGCTATTAATTCCTTGTTACTTTCTTGATAAGACCATTGATCCCTTGTTACTTCCTTGTTAAGGCCACTGATCCCATAGCTCCCATTCCCACCCTCTCTGTTCAAACATCAGCATACCATGGTTTCTCTTAACTGTCAATGTGAATACCTACAACAGAACTGCTCAAGACCTCTCAGCAACTGAACCCATAAACCCTATTTGCATAACTTCCCTTAGCAATTGAACCCATAAACTATATTCATATATGTAACGTCTGTCAGTAATTGAACTTATAAGCTCTGTGTAACTTCCTCCCTCTTAGTATCCTGTTTTGCTTTCCAAATCAGCGAAACACTAAAAGAAATCCTGCAAAAATAGTTGAATTACATCCTCTAGGATTACCTTTAAGTTTGACCTTTCATGATAAGGTTTGACTGTGCATCAAGGAAGAAACACACCCCTTCCCACCTACTGGAGATAAAATTGTTGGTGGGGGGACTAAATCCTTCTCCCTCAGGATGAAAAGAAGATAATTGTTAAAGAGGAAAGGAAATGCTAACTTTTTTGTCTACTTCTATGTTAAAAAGAAACGCAGGCCTCCCTGCACTTACTGGATAAAGAACCAGGAAGTGGCTGAATCCTATTCCCTTGGGGTGGAAAGCCGATCATTGAAAAGAAGGACAGGGAGAGTTCTTGTTTACCCTATGTCTAGATCATTCTCAAGGAGGACAATGATGTTGAGGTTTCCCCTCTCCTTGTGACAGTTTCAAGTATAGGGAGTGACACTATTGATACAGTTCCATAGAGTGTTTCTTAATGGATACTTCTTTAGAGAATATCTGATCGATAGGGCTGTGTCAGTTAACATCCATGTATGACTTTCAGTGACTTTCACCCTGCTGTGAATTCACAGTCCAAGCAAACTCTTATGTGCACTCTCACTTTATATCCATTTTAGGTTTTCATTTTTCCCATGAGGGAAGGACCATACAACTAGGTCAGTGATGTAATCACAGGTCTTGTTAACTTGTTTGTTGATGTTTCCTCCCTGTTAGAATTATGTTCCTTATGCAGGACTGTGGTGCTTTGGACTATCTGGCTCCAAGCACAATTTCAAAAGGATAAACTAATGTTATATTAGGTATGTGTAGGGCAGTAACACTGCTGTTGGCATGGCAGTTATTTCAGGTTTTACTGCTGAGACACACATTTTTTGTTAGTAAATCCTTAGAGCATATGCACACACTGTTGTGTTTCCATTAGTCTAATTACACAAAAGTTTTGTGTCTCTGCTGTGGTCTGCCTACTAGTTGCTTTCTAACAGGATAATTGCTGGTATATAGTATGCATGCTAGACTTATTATCTTTTCTGATCAATGTTAATTTAAGTTTATTATCATTTATGTTCACTGCCAACTTAAAATGGGCATGTTTTTGGTCATAAATTCCTTATGCAGAATGTACTTATTAGGTTAGTGTCCTTTTTTCTTTAGAGGCCCAATTATACAGACAAAGGGAAATTTGACCTGGGCACAGGGGATCTTCACTGGAGTATCAGTATTGGAAATTTACCCAAAATCCTGGTGTGAGACTCAAACTCACAACTTTTGCTCTTCCAGCACTAAATGTGAACACGCTCCCTGTTGAGCCACTGACATTACTAATGCCAAGCTATCTAAACCGTGACATTGTTTAAACAATTACTGTTTTACTGCTGGTATTACCAAGTTTCTGGAGTAGTCTTTTATAACTATGGGCTGCCTTTTTCCATATTAGTGCAAGACCTCAGAAACTCTTAGCACAATAAATCTGGACAAAACCTGACAGAATGGGGGGACAAAGGCCCAAAACTAGGGACATATTTTAAATATTGCTCTTATAAACTTAGAAAGTTGCTAGAGTTAACAGGGTTTGTTTTAAGTCTGAAACTCAAATGTATGTCATTATTTAGTGACTACAATCTACAGATCATCCCAGTGATTTGCCAGAAAAACACAAATTTTATGAGGAATAGACCAAAATATAAGGCAAAAGTCTGGACATTCTGCGAAAATCTGGACAGTTGAGAGGTATGACAAGTGGTTTTAAACAAGCATTATTGCCAATACATACTTGCTTTGCTCTAGGTAGATACTTTGCTGAAAATCTAGGGGTGTTTAAAAACCCTGTACTTTCTTTTTTAAACTAATGCAGCTACTTCTTAATTAATTTTATTCATGTTACAGACCATGGTTCAAGATTATATTGGGCAGACATAGTGTCTGAGTTTATCTGCTCTGTATATAGCAGCAGTTCTCTTTTAGAATACAGAATACTGTACTACATGACTACATCAAGAGATAGTTGTGTTCTCTTGTGCTGTTTTATATCATCTATTTGCTGTAATGCCCTCCCCTTTTCATACATTGAGCATCAAATGTTAATATGTTTAATACCTTTCAAGTCACTCTTTTGTATGATGAACTAATATAGCAGTAACCCACTGCTAGGTGTGGGTAATGCTGGATTTACCCACGGTTGGTGTGGTTTGGTCATGAGGTCAAATCCTGAGTGACCAAACATAGCCAACCATGGGTAAATCAACATTACTCAGACCCAGCTGTGGGTTATTGCTATTATACAATGGCATTATTTAAGGAAAAAAAACTTACTTTTCTTAAATAATGTCCTTGTATAATAGTGCCATTGTGTTCTTCTGCTTTGGTTTTGTATCCTGGGGCTTTCTTGATGTACTGCGCATGCATATGGAGTTTACATTCCCATGCTTATGGAGTACATCAGTGCTTTGAAAGAAAAGCAATAGAAAAAGGAAGCTCTCCGTTGCTTTTTTTTAATACAGTATGAAATTGGGACATTTGGGAGGTACGAGAAAATACAAGGAAAATCAGGTGTTTCTTTAGTTTTGAATAAAATGTATGTTAAAACAAACTCTGTCAACTCTAGCAATGTTCTAGGTTTATAACAGCAATATTTACAATTGTACCTATACTAGTAATGTTAAAGTAGTGCAAGATGTAGTCAAAATTATTGGCCCATATTAACGCAAGAACCCCAGATACAAGAAATTGTGGGAGAAGAACCTAGTTTTTCTTTTAAAAATCAGAAAAGACTAAAAAGACTTTTATGCTATGGTCCAAAAAAGATGGATAGCTTAGGGGAACATTATGGCACCATACCATGCATTAAATGTAATCAATGTGCATGGATAGACACATCAAGTAGATTTAAACATCCAGATACAGGCAAAGAGTATAGTTTTAAGGTAAGGGCGAATTGCCACACAGCCCATATTATATATTTAGCCATTTGTGAAGTTTTCTCAAGTTACTATATTGGGAAGACCACTAGAGAGTAAAGACTTAGAATAAGGAAGCATCTTTTATGTATCAAAAATAGAGACATAAATAATGTCTTAGCAAAACATATAGTCAAGAGAGGTGAAACACATACATTTAAGTTTATGGTAGTGGAAAATGTTATTGAGAATGAGAGAGGGGGTGATCATGTGAATAGAACTGAAACATCAGAAGTACGATGGATAATATGGTTACAAGCAGACTGGGGTAGTGGTCTTAATAACAGAGTACCCCTTAAACCTATTCTAAAAAATAGGGGTATACATAAGTAATATAGTTACATATAGATAATATGTCATATTTTATTAATGTATATGGTAGTCAGCATTTATTGTTCATTCTCCATTATTTATTATTATTTTTTATAATATATCTTATTACATCAACAGCGACAGATAAAGCAATGAATATCTGGATGTATTATGTCATTAACTGGAATATATACATGTGGCGTAAAATTTTTATGATAAGTTTTGATTGATTCTACATGATTAGTTTTATGTGATAATTTTTTAGTAGTAAATTGATTTTATTATATGCATTATAGTAATTGATTTTGTATAATCTTTATATAACTGAATATATTTATTTCTTATATGTACTTCATAGTTATTTGTAGAAACCAAGGACCAGATTTACGAAAGCTTGCACGGAGTGCAAGAAGAGTGTAGGAGCTCACGGCGGCAATATGTCTGCTGTGTGATCCAGGTACAGCTGGCAGGGGCATGCACAAGAGCTGCTAAAGCTACTCTTGCATGGATAGCGTCATGGTATGCAAATTACCTAATTTGCTGCTGAAAGCTATGCAAATGAGGTAAATTTGCAATCCAGGAAACACTAACCTGTCCATGGAAGATTAGTGTTATCTGCAGAAATGTACTCCGTTGATAACGGAGTACCGTTCTGCAAATAGCTAAACAGAGCTATGACAGCTCCAAATAAAGGATGCATATAGTTGAGGAAGCATGCCAATGGCCAAATATAAGGCCATTGGCATTTATAAATGTTTAAAATGATTAAAATTAAATTTTTTCCCCCTGATCTCCGATATTTAAGCATAGCGCAGCACCACGCAAACATGCGGCGCTTTAAAAAAACAAGAAAATAATTTAAAAATAGCCAAAAATAGGCATTTTCACTAAAAAGCTTATGCTGCCATGCAGGTGAATGGCAGGCTGAAGACAACATGTCCACTGAGTAGTGGTTGCTAAGGGGGGGAAGCTCAGTGTGAGAGATGTAACCATGCATTAGTAGGCAATCCTATGTAAATGAGGATAAGGATAGTGAATCCCAATTTTCCCCAGCATGTGAGCCATGTCCCAAGAGTGTAAGTGTAGGAGTAGGTGAGTAGTAGAGGAGCCTTGATGAGTGTATGTGAAACTGAACTGTCACACCATGGATCACTTCATCAGCTCTACTACGCAGAGACCTAGGGAACTAACCCCATGTGTGGTGATAGCTGCACACTCTGGCCATACTAATATATGCCATCAGGCAGATAGCCTATTACCTACCTATGTACCTATATATATGTAGGGGGAATACAGTATAATAAGCCAAAGATGGATGGACAGATATATGTGTAAGAGGGTGACCATGACAGGGGGCCATCCAGGACTGTCCCACCCAGCACACATCCCAATGGCACAAAAGACATGAGGTGCACATCTCACCCACTGTACATAACAACCACCAGTATCTGTAAGCATTACAGTGTATGTGGTCCATGTGCCTGCTGTACAACATGACTGTACAATGAAGTACACATCTACTACCTGTAGACATGTAACTGTCACATAGGTTCATAGGTATGTAGTAGACTATCTTCACAAAGGCATATATTAGCTTAGGCAAGTTGTGCAGCTTTCACCACCCCATTGGGTGTCTCTTAAGCCCTAGTTCTAATAGTTAGAACCCTAAGCCCCTTTCTTGTGGGGCTGCTGATGTGATGCCTGGCATGAATTGTCTGTTTCCCATCCACTCATCAAGGATTCTATTGAAGAGTGTCAGCGAGAGGCTCTGTCTGACGTACATTGGGACTCTGTTCCACAGTAAGGCAAGTGTCTGGGATGGTATTCTATCACACCAGCATTTGTATTCATTGTTGTGATGAGGTTCATATCCCTGGAGTGTGTAGTGTGACTCAATTTTGTTATCTGTAGATGGAGCATGTTCAACAGTTATGAGTTGGACATGGCTCTGTATGTTAGGCAGTGTGTGCCTCTGAGTAGGCAGTATACAATGGAGAACAGATTTCGTTTTACCAGTTGTGTTGCATAACACAACTGTTTGAGGCCAGTAATCATCTTGGTGAGGTACCGCTGTGGTCTCTACAGCTGCTGGATATGCTTAGTCAAGTACGTCCAAAATGGTGCATTGTACTCAATGATGGGTCTGATGTCTTAAGAGTAGAGGGCCACCACTACCTCTTTTGATCCTGATACAAACCCTTTGTTGATTAGATGGGCTACATAGGATTTCCTAATCACTTTGGCAACATGGTTGTCAAAGGAAAGATGACTATCTACTTGTGTCTCCAGATCCCTTATTACCTTGTCAGTTTTGGGGGGCAACACCTATGTGGTAGTTTGTGGGCACTTTGTTTTCACCAAAGGGGGTTACCATGCATTCTTCCACATTGAGCTTGAGGCCATGATTCTGACACCACACATCTGTCTCATAGAGTCCCTTCTGGAGAATATTTGTGTCATCCGGGGAATCTATTATGGCAAACACTTTACAGTTCCCAGCAAACTTAGTCAACCACAACCCTCCTAGTATCCTGGTAGTGCTGGTGTGCTCTCTGGAGTCTTGAACAAGGTTTCTGTTACTGCACAGATATCAATGTTCTCCATAGTGAGAAGTGCCTCGAGTGAGTGCATTTGGAAACTGAGACTTCTGGCAATGAGTAGCATTTAGCTCACTTTGTGGTTATTTGTGTTTGGTTTGTCTTGAGTGACCGGTGTTCCACACCTGAAGTCAACACCTCATTGGTCTGATCTGACCATAAGCTAATTACCCTACATATCCACATTCTGCCCCCACCTCCCATTAAGGAAACCATGTTAAAAAATTTCTTCAAAGCCAACTTCATGCTTCTTAAGACAGAAGTGGTGAACTTCAGGACACCCATGCAGATGGGCAATACAGTTACGACTACTGAATCCTACACAATTGCACTTTATAAGCACTTACATGAATGCATGGATCGTGCTATCCCAAATAGAACCAAGACGCTATCCTCCAAGAAAAGGAAGCCAATCTGGTAGTCCCCTGCCATAAACAAACTGCACAACAAAAGAAAGAAACTGTTGCAAAAGAGGGTAAAATCCCATGAGTGGAGGAGCTCCCTGGTCAGCCTCAGTAAGAAGCTGCAATCCCTGATAAAATCCTCCAAAGCAAGTTATGAAAACAAAATCACCACTGATTCTAAAGACAACCACAAAGCATTATATAGCTATGTCAAGAATCTCAATGGCAACACTCAGATCTGCTCTGATTTACAGCACAATGGCACTAAATATACAGACCCAACTGATATTTCCAACATCCTGGCAGATAGGATCAGTGCTAACTTTACCCCCCTCTCACCCATGAAAGAGTCCATCTCTATACCGGAAGAATGCAAAGTTGCTGTCATCACAGCTGCACAGGTAAAAAACACTCTCCAAAGCCAGGAACACAGCATCCATGGGACCGGATAACATCCCAGGCTGCGTTCTACATGAACTACAGAACGAGCTGGCACCACACCTAAGTACCATGTTCAATCATAGCCTCACCTCAGGCTTTGTGCCTGCTGAATGGCACACAGTGATAGTTATCCCACTACACAAGGGGGGAGCCACCACGGACCCCGGGAACTAGTGCCCCATTAGCCTGATGAGCCTGGTCTGCAAGGCCATGGAACGTATCATCATGAAACTTATAAACAAAGACATTGGTAATCTCCAAATTCTGGACCACAACCAGTTCGGGTTTGTAAAAGGCAGATCATGTCTCCTAAACCTGACAGACTTCTTTGAAGCAGTCACCAAAGCCGTAGACAAGGGTAAGGTGATTCACACAGCCTATCTAGATCTTGCAAGGCTTTCGACACCATCCCCCACTCTGGAATTATAGATAAATTCACTAAACTAGGTATAAATCCCTATGTCACAAGATGGGTTGCCAACTGGCTCACTGACAGAACCCACACTGTGAAAGTAGCAGACCCCAAATCCGACTTCAGACCAGTGACAAGTGGAGTACCACAGGGTTCAGTCCTGTGCCCTGCCCTGTTTGGTAGGCTAACACAGAAGGTCTTTGGCTAATGAAGTTTCCAGATGACTGCAAAGTAGGAGCCATAATCAAAACTACTAATGATGTGGACATCCTACAAAAGGGCCTCACTGAGACAGATGCCTGGTGTCAAAGCCATGGTCTCAAGCTCAATGCCAAAAAGTGCATTGTCATCCCCTTTGGTAAAATCTCTGTACCCATGAACTGCAACATAGGCAGTAGTATACTTAACACTGAAAGTGTGATAAGAGACCTTGGGTCACAGGTGGACAGTAGTCTCTCCTTTGATAATAACATCACCACAGTAGTCAGAAAATCCTTCTACATGGCACACCTCATCAAAAAGGTTTCTCATGCAGAAAAAAAGAGGCCATTATAGAGTACAACGCCCCTTTTGGTATGTACCTCACAAAACATCTGCAACAACTGGAAAGCCCGCAGAAATACCTCACAAAGAGGATTAGCGGCCTCAAATACATGCCCTACGCAGACCGTCTCAAAACACTCCAGCTTTACTCTGTCGCATATCGCCTACTCAGAGGTGATCTTTGCTTAACATACAAAGCTATGTCAAACACAGAGCTGTTGGACATGCTCCACTTAAAGAAATCCCAATCCCTCCAAGCTTCAGCCCCAAACCCCGGACTGAAATACAAAAGGAGGGGGTGTATCCATTTTCATAAAGGATACCCACACCTCTAGGTTAGTGGCACAGCACGAGGCCTCGGAGACCATACAAGTGCAACTAACAGTGGGAAAAGCTGCTTATCAGATCATAGCCTGCTGTAGATTACCTACCTTGTCTCAGGACCCTCACTCAGCATTCCTGAGAACACTGGAATATATAAAGGTCCTACCAAGCACCATGATATTAGGAGATTTCAACTACCCAAACATTGACTGGGAGAATTCCTCAAGTACAAACTCCGTTGCCCAATGCTTCCTAGAGTTTATAAACTCAAATGCCCTGGAACAGCTGGTCACCACACCCACTAGAGGTGACAACATACTGGACCTGATCATCACCAACATGGGGGATCAGTGTTCCACACCAGAGGTAAACTCCTCACTGGTAAGATCAGATCATAAAGTAATCACACTGGACATCCACATCCTGACCCCACCCCCAGTCAAGGAAACCACTGTAAAAAAACTTTTCAAAGGCAAATGTCACACTTCTCAAGAATGAAGTGGAAAGTTTCAAAGCCCCCTTGCTACAGGATAATGCTATCCAATCCGCAGAATCCTTTACAAGTGCATTCTATGAGCATCTACAGGGATGCATGGATTGAGCCATCCCAAGTAAAACCAAGACTCACTCCTCCAAAAAGAGGAAAGCAGTCTGGTGGTCCTTGGCCATAAACAAGCTATACAACAGAAGGAGGAAACTACTACATGACAGAGCAAAATTCCAGAAAGGAAAGGCATCACTGATCATTATTAGCAAGAAACTACGATAGCTCATAAAATCATCCAAGGCCAGTTTCTAAAGAAAAATTGCCAAGGAATTTAAAGATGACCACAAAGCCTTCTTTAGCTATATCAAACATTTAGGTGGCAACTCCCAGGTATGCTATGAGCTACTGCAAAATGACAAAAAATACACTGAACCAACTGACATTGCCAGTATCCTGGCAGACAAGTTCAGTGCAAACTTCACCCACCCACCCCCAAAAGGGCCCGTGTCCATCCCAGAAGAATGCAAACCCCCAGACATCATGGACATGCAGGTAAAAACAGCCCTCTCCAAAGCTAAGAACACAGCATCAATAGGACCGGATGGTGTCCCAGCCTGTGTCTTACACGAGCTCCAAAAGGAACTAAACCCTCACCTAAATTCACTGTTCAGACCCAGCCTTACCACAGGCTATGTACCCAAAGAATGGCGTACAGCAACAGTCATCCTGCTCCACAAAGGTGGTGCCACAACAGAACCTGGGAACTATTACCCTATAAGCCTGACCAGCCTGGTCTGCAAAGCTATGGAGCGAATTATCATGTAACTCATAAACAGAGACATTGGGAACCTCGAGTCACTGGACCCTACCCAATTTGGCTTTGTTAAAGGCAGATCCTGCCTCCTAAACCTAGTTGACTTCTTTGAAACAGTTACCAAGGCCATAGATGAAGGGAAGGCCTCACAGCCTACCTGGACCTCACTAAGGCCTTCAACACCATTCCCCACTCTGGCATCATAGACAAGCTTACCAGCTTGAACATTAACCCCTATGTCATGAGATGGGTGGCCAACTGGCTCACGGATAGAACACACATGATCGGAGTTGTGGGTGCCATGTATGACTCTAAACCAGTCACAAGTGGTGTCCCACAAGGCTCGGTCCTGGGACCCCTCCTGTTCAGTATATACTTCTCTGAGGTACAGGCAAGCACAGGAGCACTATGGCTGACCAAGTTCGCAGATGACTGCAAACTGGGGGACATAATCGACTCTCCAGCTGACACAGACATCCTCCAGAAGGGTCTTACAGAGACAGATACCTGGTGTCAAAACCATGGCCTCAAGCTGAATGCCAAAAAATGCATAGTCATCCCCTTTGGAAAAAACAAAGTGCCCATGAATCACCACATAGGTGGTAATCCACTAGGTATGGAAAATGTAATTAGGGACTTGGGGACCCAGGTAGAAAGTAACCTCTTCTTTGATAATCACATTGCCAAAATGGTTAGAAATTCCTTGTATGTAGCCCACCTAATCACAAAAGGGTTCACCTCTAGATCAAGAGAGGTCATTGTGCCCCTCTACTCATCACTCATTAGGCCCATAATAGAGTACAATGCCCCATTTGGTATGTACCTTAATCACCACATGCAACAGCTGGTACGACCACAGAAGTACCTCACCAAGAGGATCATGGGCCTCAAAGAGATGCCCTATGCAGCTTGACTAAAGAAACTCCAGCTCTACTCGGTTGCTTACTGCCTGCTCAGAGGTGATCTATGCCTGACGTATAAGGCCATGTCCAACACGGAATTAATGGACATGCTCCACCTCAAGGAAACCAAATCTCTTAGAGCCACATGCTCCAGTGAATTAAACCTCAGCACAGCAATAAACAGGACATGCTGGAGGGATAGATTCCTGTCCCAGAGACTTCCCTTGAATAGAATCCCAGTTCATGTTAGGCAGAGCCCCTCGCTGACTCTCTTCAAGAGGAATCTTGATGAGTGGATGGGAAATTGTAAATTTACCCCTGGGATCACTTCAGTGGCCCTGCTAGAAAGAGGGCCAGGAAACTAATTTAAAAGGGAGGTGAAAGCCAACACATTCCAGCTAGGCTTATAAATGCCCTTGGGCAGATAGTCTAGTACCTACCTATGAACCTATGAACTTACACGCTCTAAGGACCTAAACCTTGTCACCACAATAAACAGAACATGCCGGAGGGATAGATTCCTGTCCCAGAGACTTAACATACTCCAG
Source organism: Protopterus annectens (assembly GCF_019279795.1). Classification (NCBI taxonomy): domain Eukaryota; kingdom Metazoa; phylum Chordata; order Ceratodontiformes; family Protopteridae; genus Protopterus; species Protopterus annectens. The sequence goes on along the minus strand of NC_056727.1, from coordinate 371,933,170 downwards.
AATAAACTACTTATCTATATCAAACAAACTCTTCATTAGCACTCTTCAAGAAAAATCTTGATGATTGGATGGGAAATAGGAAATTCACACTGGGGATCACTTCTGTGTCTCTGCTCGACAGTGGCACAGGAAAATAAATTTCTTGGGTGGCAGAAGCCAGGGTACCTTTTTGGCTGGGCTTGTATAGGCCCCAGGGCTGATAGCCTAGTACCTACCTATGAACCTATAAACCTATGAATCTTTGAGCCTTGCCTAAAAAAAGTAATATGGGGACAGCAAGAGCCTTGGCCAGTATTCAGAAGCATAGGGGGTGATAGGTGCAAACCATCTGCAGTGAAGCAATGAGGCTTGTCTATCATATCATCACAGGCAGACAGAGACTGGATCCCCTTTGAATGACACCAGAAGCTCAGCCAATTATTGAAGTTTATCGTCCTTCTGTTATATTGCAGTATCATGTAGGTGAAGGTAAGATGCTACTCAAGGTCAGGGTCATACCAGCCTGGGCTACATGATCATAGAGCTAATATGTATCTCTTGTCATGTTGTCCTGGGAGGTATGTCTCAGATCATTCACACTGACATGTACAAAGAACACGTCATATATGTATACCTGTTCTGGAGTGATGTAAGTGCTTGTGCTATGTGGTGGATCATAGCACCTGACAGACAACTGACAGTAACCTTCCCCTTGTCCAGCTGAGTGAGTGGAATATCTGTGTGCCTGACTATGAAGTCACCTATTACTAGTGTGTGGGGTATGTTGTTTTGCCTTAGGGCCTGTTGTGAGGCACACTGCTTTGGTGTATTATGTGTTTTCTGGCGTGTGCTTGGAGGTGCATGTTGCTTGCTTGTCTGCTTAGGAAGACACTCTCTCTTTTTCAGATTAATATTTGTATTCTCCAAGTATGGTAATATGTGTGTGTTTTGCTGGTGCTTATATTGTAGGTCTATGTGAGACAGTTGGTGTTGTGGTTGTATGACCCTACTTTTCCTGACTGTATTGTCCAGTATTGGGTTGACAGAGCTTAGCCACCGGTTTGACCCTGTGTGTGCCAGCATGTGGTGCATCAACCCATATATGATATGGTCATGGCCTATGCATGCAATACACTCACAATACACCTAGTATGATAAGCTTGCTGAGGTTAGCAAATGTGAAAAAAACCTTTGGGCAAACTGTCAGCAAGTAATGTCTGTATTGCACCCTTCATATTGCTTGCTGAAGTGTAAAGACGTACTTAGTTTGGATTAAGAACACCGCACTTGCCAACTGTGTGTGTGTGTGTGTGTGTGTGTGTGTGTGTGTGTGTGTGTGTGTGTGTGTGTGTATCTCCCTGGGGAGAGAGCAACCTTTTTGGAGACTACTCACACCCCTTAAAAGTGGTATACTCATCTTTGTCAAGTCTGATGATGTCACCATCCTACAAATATACCTGTGGAGAAATCTCAGTAATGTGTATAGCTTGTCGTGTAAATGTGTACTGCTATAGTATCATAATGTAGTTAGGTAGGGGTTTGAATCCTGCACTTGCCCATTGTGTGAGAGTGTGTGCATTTCCCTGTGGAGGTGCAACCTTTTTGAAGACTACTCACACCCCTTAAAAGTGGTATACTCATCTTTGTCAAGTCTGATGATGTCACCATCCTACAAATATAGCTGTGGAAAAGCAAAATCCCAGGAACGTGTATAGCGCGTCGTGTAAATGCCTACTGCTGTAGCATCATAATGTAGTTAGGAAGAAGCTTGAATCTCACACTTGCTGACCGTGTGTGTTCCAGGTATGTGACACTGTTGGTCAATGTGGAGTGGGTTTTGATTTTTCTAGTGTATGACATATCACAATGATAACTGTATGGGAATTACACATGTAAGGTAGCTGTGGGACAAATCCATATACATATATGTGATCTCAATTATTTCATAGATGGGTACTCTGCTTTCTCCCTGAATGCATCTGTTATCTTTGCCAGAGCGTGCTGGTGCTTTCCAGACCTTAGGTCACTTCTGTATGCTTGTGACAAGCTTAGCCACTGCAGTGATCCCCGGGCTACGTCTTCTGTTTCACATCCACTCATCACGGTTTCTATTGAAGAGTGTGAGTGAGGGTTTATGCTTGAGGTATATTTGAAACCTGTTCCAAAGCAAGCAAAGTCTGGCAAAGAAGACTAATCATTATAGGTGTGCAACAACCTCTGTGGATCTGCATGCAAACCCTTTATTGCTTATGTGCTCCACAGAGGGATTTCCAAAACCCTTTGGTAATGTGATTATCAAATGAGAGATGACTAAACACATGGCTCTATGTATACACTAGTACCTGTTCCACATTTTGGGGGCTACTACCTATGTGGTACTCTGGGGATACTTTGTTTTCTAAAAGTGGATAACTATACTTTCTTTGGCTTATAGCTTTACAGCATGAGACTGACACCAGGTATCTGTCTCTATGATACCCTCTTGGAGGATGTGTGTGTCATCTGGAGAATAAAGTATAGCCCACAGTATGCATTTTCATCAAACGTGGGCAGACATATCCCTACTGTGTTTGCTTGTACCTAAGAAAGCTATATGCCAAACAGGAGTGATCCCAGGACTGAGTGCAGGTGAATACCACTTGTTACTGGCATAGAATAGTAGATGGAGGCTGCAAATATTACTGTGTGTCCTATATCTGTGCGTCAGTTGTCAAGCAATCATCTAACAATTGTTTATGGTCAGTCTGTTGAGGTTATGTATAATACCAGAATGTGGGATGGGTATGAATTGCTGGTGAGCTATAGCTTGGCTGTGTTGACCTCCCCTCCCACACCTATAGCCTTGTTAACTGGCATGAAGTCTACTAAGTGTAGGAGACATGATCTGGCCTTTAGAGAACCTAAGTGGGTATGGTGCAGTGTTTGCAGGTTCATAATGTCTCTGTTAATGAGTTTCATAATGCTGTGCTCCATAGCCTTCCAGATAACATTTGTCTGGCTTATAGGGTGAGAGTTTCCAGGATCTGTTGTAGTTCTACCCTTAATCAATTTATGTTAACATTTGCACTGGGTGTGATGAGGGTGGACAGGTTTAAGAATAAGTATATTAGAGGGTCAGGCCAGGTTTGAAGGTTACTAGACCAAGCCAGATAGGCAGGGTTAAGTTGGTTTGTACATGTGCTGAGGAGGGATGCAGAGTATATTGTGAAATAGATGCTAAGGATGCAGCCACCAGGTAACAGGAAAAGAGGAAAGCCTAAGATGAGGTTTATGGCTGTGGTGAGAGAGGACATGCAGGTGGATGGTGTGACAGAGCAAGATGCAGAGAGCAGGAAGAAATGGAAACAGATGATCTACTGTGGTGACCCCTAATGGGAGCATCCGAAAGGAGAAGAAGGAGAAGAAGATGTTGTAGCTCAACCACTGTGGACTGTGAGCACCATTACCATGCGTCATTCCACACGTATGTAACCTGTATAGATGCTGCATCTGGGCAGAGTGTTTAGGTGAGTGGTGACTTCATATGTCAGCTTGTGTATGACACAGCCAGGGACACTGTCCAGTACCATTGCCACTGTGGTTTGGACTTTGGTAAAGATATGTTTTAACTAGAGTGTCTGTGAATCATCAGGTTTTACATTCTTCAGGTCTAGAAATGTGGCCCTTGTGTAACGACAGGGTGGTGAAATCCGCATTCAAACTGTCTGACAAGGAATTGGTAATGTCAGTCAGATAAGTATACTTTGTGACCATTTACATTAACTGTGACCCGATCTGAGATTTCCCCTGTAGATTATAAACAACACTAAAGAAAGCTTTAGTGTTGTCTTTGGAATCCTTGTCATTTTGTATTTTGAAGCTTGCCTTGTATGTTTATTGAGGGATTGTATTTTCCCAATGATACTAACCAGAGAGGTCATCCCTTCTTGGTATGTAACTCTTTTTTGGTACAACTTCACACCTTCTATTATATATTTAGTTTATGGCAGGGGTCCATGAGACTAATGCACTTTTATTGTATAAGTGAGAATGTCTTGTGTTTGTGATAGCATGGTCCATGCAACCCTGTAGGTGAACAGTGTGCATTACTAAATGATTATGCAGCTGGGACAGTGTTAACCTTAGTAATGCAAACCAATGACAGATTGCAACAACAGCATCACCCACAGCACAGTGTCAAGCCATGTCATACACACACATGCATACTCAAGTTTCAAAATGTGTGTAGTACAATGCATACTGGCCACCAACAAAAACTATGGAGTGTTAACACTGGCCAATGCCCATGTGTCCAATATGCATTTACATGCAGACAGTGCACCTCCACCATGTTCACAAATGGACACCTGCAAACCTGTGTTGCACACACCCCACACTTATTGTCCACTGTATAATGCATGCTGACACAACTACACACATCAGCCAAGTGGCACATGAGCAGACAAAACACAATTGGAATAAACACTGGTGAAAACAATACAACATTGCTAATTACATCTTTAATGCATCATGCCTGCTCAGCTACACCTTCAAGGATATCATTACACTTTACTGCTGACCACATGCTACACATCCAACCATTGCTATACTTTATTAAAGTCACCCTGTGCATCAGTAGCATGTTAGCCTGTTGCTGCATCAATGTTACAAATGACAGTAGGTGGCACATGTTTCATCATATGCACAGGGTGTGTTGTTGGTTTGCCAGAGGCCTACACTGGGCCATACAATCGACATGTGTGTGTGAGGGCCATGAGTACTGTTATTGGCCAATGTTGATGTTATGTATGCGGGTATGTGTTTGCCCTAGGTTTCTGGTTTATTTGTGTGTGTCTGCATGCACACAGTTCCACCATGTGCCTGCCACATACAGAGATTTGTGAGACAGCTACAGACTGTACCTGGCAGGCTTTACAGATCACCATCTCTGGCCACGGATACGGAACCTGTGCCTGGCAGGGGTGCTACAGACACTATCAGGTACTAATCCAGATTGGGTACTATCTGAAGAAGTTGACATATGTCCACTGGATCCAGGTCCCTGCTGGAACTGGCCAGAGCCACATGCATGTGGTCTGCTAGGACAGTCTATGCACATCCCCCCCAACATTGCTGGGGCTGGTACTGGCACTACGGGAGTGGCTGTGACTTGCTGGACATCCATGGCGACCTCCAGCTGCTGATGTTGCTGGCATACGTCCATGTCGACGTTTCAAACATCCTGCACTGTCCTGACACATGGACATGACATTGTGGAGGACATCCAATGTCTCACCCCAATGTCTATCAATGACCTCAGTGTAGTTATGTATGGCACCTGCTAGGTCATGGATACTGTCATTTACAGAGGTGTTATGAGCCCTCTGTGCCCTTAGTCCCTGTCTGGTGTATTGCTCTATTCATGTCTGTGCCTCCATGACAGCCTGGAACATGTGCGTGGTAGAAAGAGGTGTGGCACATCTGCCATGGGCATGATGACCAGCAGTGCTCTGACGAGAACCCCTGGGCATCTGCCTATGTGGTACCATTCCAGACAGCTGGCTATGGCTGTTGTGTCCTGATACATGTGCCATAGATACCACACTGTCTTGGCCAGTGCCAACCGTACACTGTCCCTCAGCTAAGGGCAATGGTGATGATGGATGTACAGGCAGTATGACTGTGTGCATGGATGGGTTGGAGACTTGTGTACTGTCAATTGGTGGCCCAACAACATTCCCTGACAAACCTGCCTGTGCCTCAATACAACTATTCTCATCATCACTGTCTGTCTCAGTGATATCACGTTCCCTGCTGTACTGAACCAGCCCCACCTCTGCATCTGTGAGAGGAAAACAGGAAAAACACTTTCAAACCTGAACATGACTTCAGACCACATGCGCACATGCACACATGCATACATGTGCACATGCACACATACACACATGCACACATGCGCACATGCACACATGCACACATGCACACACACAAAAATACACTCCTCCCTAAAGCAGACACACACAACACCAGCAATCTCAGAACATTCACAATAGCAGGTGATGGTGGGGTACAGTATCACAAGCAAAACAGTCTTATCACACATGTCAGCATGCAGGACATGTGTTGCTCAACAGCATGCAGTGCAAGTGTAGACAATCCTTGTTGCTAACAGTATACATGGCTTTGATGCATGCATTTTGTTATTAGGTGATGGGCCTCCCCCTGGAACACAATGCATACATGGACACAACATTGCTGTGCAGGTATTCATAACACTGTAATGTACTGTGCACCATAACTCACAGGTGTACATACCATTGCTGGATGTGTATCTGTGTGTCAGATAGTTATCCAATGCTGATTACAGCCTCTGTGTCTTTAGCAAATAATTGTGGACACATTTTTAGCACATGCATGATGAGTATTCACACAACATCATCAGTGGTGCATGGATAATTGATGGAATACCATTCGGCCACATACCCAATGTACGGTACTTATGGTGAGTGTAGATCATATTGTGGACATGCCAGTCTCATCCATGACATGGCATGCTACAACACACCTGCATATTTAAACACTACACGTACCCAATGTGTGTCATATGACCTAGCCACTCAATAGCATCACAAGACATATATGTGTCAGTTGTGCAAATGGTGATTGGTATGCATATTGTTTAGAGGTGCATATGTGTGCACACATGCAACATTAAGGTGTATAGGAATGAAAGCTATGTGAAGTACTGTGGTTACAATAACTGGATGGGATATAATACTATAGGCCATCATCATGAAGCATCATGTGGTCACTCAAGGCTACAAATGTTTCCCAAGCCAGCACTAATCATGCTGTGCCAGAACTGTACTACCTTGGTTACAATCACCATTTCACAACCAGTTGTTACGTGAGTTTGTAAGGAGACCAATAAGGAGCATTCCCTGACATGAATGTGTAGTGTGTTGCAGAGTGTTTAAATGCCCCATGATAGGCCTCTACCCCTCAGGTATATTATGTGTAATGTGTGGATGAGATTTTTGGATACTGGAGTGTGTCTTTACCAAGGGTTTGGGAATCCTTTATGTGTAGCATGTTAAAATGCTCTGTGTATGATATACATGTGTATGTTATGTGCATGTTAAGTATCAACTGTGCCTATCCAATGGTCACTACAGTCTAGCCACATTTGTTTGAGATGGTCTGGGTATTGCATGTGTTTGAGGCAGCTAATCACATTAGTGAGATGTGCGTGCTCTTACACCAAACATGCACAGCATGCATTATGTGTAGGTGTGTTACATGTGTACATGGCCTACACCTTAACTATGACATGCACTTTTTATTTACAATAATAAATGTAGAACACACTCACCAACATCTGTCTGCTGCCTTGATGTAACCCCAGAGGGATCTACATAAAGATGAGACAGTTTGTCAGTGGCCACAACTGTGGCATTGCTACTGTGTGTTTGCAGTCTTACACACTCCACATCCCACATACGCATGATCTACCAATGCAGATAACAGTAGTCTACAGATATGCCATGTTACCTGCATGCTCCATGTGTGCTTGCTGGGTGGATCCAACCTCCATCATGGTGTATGTCTGCTGCTGTTGTTGTTGGGCAGGTGCCACCAGGCTCAGGAGCAACTCCTCCACTCTGGTGAGGGGGGGCGGATATTAACACCACCTCCTGTTGCAAGCTGTTGTCTATGCATATCAGCAGCATGCTGATGGACAGGTCTAAGAAGATCACTGCAGTGGTGGCGTACCTGCTCATATGTCCGGTTATGCAGGCCTACCTCATTTACCCTGCGGACAACATCTTGCCACATTGCAGTATGCTCCTGCTTGTCCTGGCTGGTTTGTGAGAACATGAGACGGTAGTGCTGAATCATACTGCTAGTAATTATATCATCTTCAGCACTACTGTAACTGGGGTTCCTGCGATGGGTCATGATCCCTGGAAGACATAAATACAAAAATATGTCTGAGCAAGTCATATGGCACATTTGATATTATACAGTACAGATATCACTGAACTGCCATATATAGCAACCTATTAGCTAACCAAGAGTGAAACACTGTAACTGCCACTTATCACTGCTAACCCCACAACTGCTTGAAAGTGCCTTGCTCACACTCTATCTAATGAACCATGTTCTACACAGCAACAAAATAAAATCACTATATAAGACTATACAAGAGTACCTGGCACACTGCATGCAACACAATGCACCACCTACTCACAGCAGATATACATCAAGCTGATGTGTAAAGAAATATATCATCCATCACAATCAGTGTAAGGTCCAGTAAATGTATTACTATTATACCACACAACTTGTTAATAGCAAGCCCATGGCCAAAATATGTGCACAATTGGGAATATAGGTTGCATACTGCTGTAGTACACTATGAATGTTGCTAGATATGCAGTTATATGTTTTATCACACATATATCAAAGGACATGTTACAGATATACCCACACACACATCAGACATAATTACAGGACACAAAGGTATGACAACCCATATAAGTTTTCAGTGTGTACTATACAGTACTGTGTGTCAGTACCTATACAACCTTAATCTTGAGAAATGTAATCTGTGATGAATACAGGGACCACACAAAACAGTGGATGCAAGCAATGTGGACATACACCATACTTTGCTGTACAGGCCCAGAACTTCAAGTAGTACTACAGTGCACACAGGATTTGGATTCAACATCGGTACCAATCAATAATCATAGATGTAGTGCTTTAGCCACCAATGACACACCCTAGTTAAAACCAAGGGACTTAATTACACTGTATGCAATAGCACTTGTTCTGCCTAGCAACAGAATACACAGCTTTTACTAGGATCAAAGCAAGGACCCATAATACCATGACATAAACAGTTTCCCACTAAGCTATCCCACAGATACATATCTTTGACGTATTCACAAACATATTGACCATCATAGTCAGTCAACAGTACAGAGAATCTATTGCAACAAGTAGATGTAGGTGTGTATGAGTATATGTAACTATATATATATATATATATATATATATATATATATATATATATATATATATACACACACATCCATCGGTCTACATATACATATATATGTAGGCACATATACATTTCACCTTTCATAGTGAGAATATCAATTATACAAAGGATATAAGGTGTACAGTAATGTAATAAAATTGCACAGTCTTGGGATAAATGCATTGAAGTTGTTCTCAGCCCAGGTAGCTTTAGCAGGCCTTACTGACTTCAACATTGCAAACTGAACAAACCACCTACAGTGTTTAACCACCACATGTCATATACCAGCACTGTATGATGCCTTGTTTGTCACACAATAAAACCTACATACAAATATGTGCATACTAACCTTCACCAACATATATATATATATATATATCTCCACCCTTCACAAACAGTTGCAATATGTCCCCTGCTCTATGCACATATACAGATGTGAATATATATGACACATATATATTGCTCCATATGTGTGTGGCATATACACACAAGGTCCACACTGTTGTAAGTCCCTGGACCTCACAGCTGAACTGTTGGGCCTTGCTGCAACACAAACAGGTGTCACATATGAACACACACTAACATGGGGGGTATATATGGCTACAGATGCTAGATAAGCATACTAGACTGCTACAACAGTTGCCAATGCTAAGCTACACTTTAATATGACTATTATGCATGTGTTGTTCTGTCACACCCATGTTTATATAATGTTAGCGCTAATCCCCCCAACAGTCATTGGCCACACTACTGTACAGAACACAGATAACATGAATCAGATGTTTGACATTTAATGTTGAGCTAAACATTTCACAGGTATGTCCCACTGCCCACAGGTACACATAGTACTGTCCATAGCAGTAGTTAAGCAGAAAATCTGTGCATAAAGAAGTACTGCTGCCACATATGAATGGTTCACATTATGTAGACTATTCTTCAATAATATCTACTACATGCCAGTAAATACATATGTGTCACATACCTTTCCTTTGTATGATTTGGTAATATTTATTTTTCCTTTTCTCTGTCTCTCTCTCTCTCTCTGTCTCTCTCTCTCTCTCTCTCTCTCTGTCAGTCTCTGCAATAGAGTGATTGAGTTTGTTGGCAGAGATTGCAGCCTGCTTTTGTAGGAATTTGCAAATGAGCATGTGATGGCCTCTGCACCAATTAGTGGCCACCATTTGCTAACTGCATGCAGCCTGCTGTGTAGTAATTGCAGTAATCACTGTCATAGCAACCCAGTACTATAAATTGCTAACTCATGTAGGCGTGGCCCTTTCAGCTTTCCAAGATGGAGATCATCCTTGTTTGCTGTGGACATCATTGTTTAAGATAGAAGGTTGGTATAGTTCTTATATCAGAAGCCAGGGGTGTAGCCAGAGATTTACATTTTGTACTCATATCTAATATTGCTGCTTCCAGTACCCACTTGTCAGTGTAGAAATGTACTCACACCTCAAAATGCTACCCCAAGATACATGGAAAGATGTACTTTCTTTTCAACTGTTACAATTAACTGCCATACAAAGCTAGTTATTGAGATGTATTCCTTTGGCACAAGAATTGTTTGTAAACTGCTATACTGTGAATATTCATTTACTCAGTTCTAAACAGTTTGTGCTTTTTTAGTGTTGGCATTAGCACAAGCTGCTCAGAAAAACTGGACACATTTCAGTATTGTGAGTATGCTTACCTACATCCTTGATAGACCCTGCGCACACAGGTATATTCTACATTTGGGTAGGGTTGCAGAAGTACAGAGAGCGTAAGTACTATTGTGTGGATTTTATCTTGCTGGACTTACAGGGTTGCTGTGTACATGTTAGTTTATCAAGGCAAGTAGTCTGTCTGCGTAACTCCCAACTGTGGACCTATCCACATGATAGCCAAAGAATAGCCTGTTATTTTTTGTCTGTGCACCACACAGGTCTTTTCAGCAATAGAGCAATAGCATTCTTACAGGTGGTTGCTACCAGTACATGGCTAAATCCATTTGTATTTCAGTGTTGTATTCCTACATAAGGGTATGCTTCCAAAACTCCTTCCAAAGCTATTTGCACAGTGTGTAACAGCAGAAAGGCTGATATGCCTCTGTGTTTCTGCCTCTGCCAGACCTCTCAACCACTCAGGTACATATTTGAACAGACTCAGGGAAAAGTAAAGAAAAAGGCAGGGACAGTCAGGGACACCAATAAAATATTAATGCCATTAAGTTGAGACATTGAGATGATCAGAGCATATGAATTAATACACATTTTCTGAAGTAAAAGAAGTGTCTAACTCTTAATTATTGTCATTATTCATTAAGTGTAATTCACCACCTTTCTGGTCAAAGTCAATAGTTTTCGGAGGGATTCAGAGGGACAAAGCTAAAATTTGTTTCAAAATCAGGGACATCCCTGAAAATTAGGGACAGTTGGGAGGTATGGCCTCTGCCCTAAACAGATATGCCAGTGCTTGTCTTGCTGTGATACTGTGTGAGGTTGTAAATTGATGGTGTAACATTATTTCCTGCTAGAATGTCTGCGTCTCTTATCACAGTCATGTAATGTAATCCCACAACAACTGTTGGTCAACATCCACAGAACAAGTTGTATGGTATGGTATTCCTATTTTTCCTTTACATTCACTCATTCTGATGCATGATATATTTATTTAAGCACCAACTTGATATATATCTACCGTGGCTTAGTGGTACTTCATGTTGTGTAGTGTGTGCAAGGTCCAGGGTTTGAGACTGACAGAGGTGTTTTATTTTGCTCCTGAGCAAAACAAGGGGCCTCACATACAGAGTGACTAAGGCACTTTTAAGCAGTTGTAAGTGGGTTTGTGTGGGTTTGCGCATTGCTGCGCATTGCTTAGCCAAGCACAAACAAGCACAAACTCACGCAAACCTGCTAACTTCTGCTTAATAGTGCTTACTCCCGCTAAACCCCACGCTCATTTCTTTGAAAGAAAAGAAAAATGAGGAGATAGGAAAGTGGTGAAAAAGGGGACAGAGAGGGAAAGACAGTATGGAAAATAACTTGGGATGTGCAGGATGGGTGTAGGGAAGGCCCATAGCTTCCCATTTCTTCCAACAGCAACAGCTGTGCATATGCAATAAATTTGGAGGTAGATATGAAACCTTCAACCCCTGAGAGAGGGGTGAGGACAACAAAGTATGTTGTAATGCCAATTAAATAACATTTCACATGTCCAGTGGACATGTGTGCAAAATGGGCAGCTATGTATGGGGTGTCATTTTTTTTTTGGGAGCAGATTGCCCTTTTTTTTCAGGTGAGAGTGGAATGTGGGGTAGGGGAAGTAGGTATATTTGGGGAGGTAAACAGACAAGACAAACAAGATGCATACAGGGGCAGTATATGACACATGTGGTGGGTGAACACCTTTGACTGGGAGGGATGTTTGGAAATCGCAAGGACATGAGCCCCCAGATGGAACCAGTGGGACTGAGGTCCCCACCTATGGGCAGTCACCACTGCAACTTCACGGCTTAGAGGGTGGCTGTGCTGGGGGCTGTGTAGGAGGGGCAGGCTGACCTGGGAGTTGCTCCACTCGAGCCTCAAGGTGGCGTAGAGGTTCTGCAACAGAACGTTCAATATCTCTATGCACCACAGCCCAGACCATTCGAAGGGTGATAGGTGGCCCTCCTCCACCTATGCTTGCATGGGGGAGCCAAGCCCCATCCCCTGCAGCACTTCCACCTGAAGGTGGCACAGGGCCAATGGAGGAGGAGGTCCCAGGCTGGGCACTGGACCTGCTGGTGCCAGGTGCCATGGCCAGCTGAGGTGGGACAGGTGGGTCTGCTGGGACCGGCCTTCCCATACGAACTATGTTTTAGAGAGTTTAATAAAGATATGGGTTAGTAACAGTCAACAGCATTCCCAATTAGTTATAACAGCATGCAGAAGTATTCCCATTAACCCAACACACCAAATTTTCAACAGTTGAAAAGCAAGCATAACACATGCATATATAGAACAATAGTGGACATTACAACAGCATGCAGGTTGAATTGATGGCAACAGGCCACCGATATTATGGTATTGTAACAGAGCACATGCATAGAAATAAATGCAAATATTTATAAACCAATAGGACATATGTCCCAACAAATGTTTTGAGATTAGACATACCGATTGAGGTGTGGAATTGCATTTTTTATGCACATACAGTAGGGTGGAAAAAGATAGCTCAGATAACAACTTACATATCCTTCTATTTTCCACTACATTCCTATTAACTGCAGTTATATGTCCCTTACATGTATTATTACACTACCCAATGTCCTTATATTGTGCAATTGGATTTTGCTAGATTATTACATACATGAGCTGTCTCTTACATACAAACTGTCCAAGATGCAGATGTTAATGCTACATATTTTGAGAGTTGCTCACACACACTACTGCTATGATGGTACACTGACAGCTCTACTTTCATATAATTATCAAGGTATGTTCAGGTGAAAGTATCAGTTATATGTTAACAGCTCCCTACATTTCTGGCAGCACACTGACATTTCTGGGGAACACAATACCAAGCTACTCATGTGCCAGATTAATCTGTACATGCTGGGCATGAACCAACAGTTGAGGGCTGTAAATATGCATAAAAGCTACTGGCACTTCCTTCATCCACGTTATATGGGCCTACCCAAGTGTGGGTTGACACTGCTTAATACAACACTACTATTTGTAGAATGCAACAGTACAACAACATATCAAAGAAAATGACACAGATTCACTCCAGGAATTATACATTTATTAAAGGATTATTACACCTTTATTTATTGGGTTAAACCACTTTTTGAAGGCCCTATCATTTATTTTATATAACAGTACATGCAGAATAATTACTAACCTGCCTGATGATGCAGCCTTTGCAGCCTATCTTCATGGGCTTGCTGATTCATAGCTCAGACACCTGCAGCTGTGAAGTAAATGCAGTGATATTGAGACATACCTATTCATAGTATCGACAAGCATAGCAATTCTTAACTACTTAATACAGTGGCTACTTACTCAGTACTGGGGCATTAGGCATTGCATGGGATTCCTGGATCCACTGGTCCAGTTGATCCTCCCTACGTCGCTTCAGGTCAGAATAATGGTGCCTTACCTGCTCACCAGTCCTAGGAACACCAGTGGCAATGGTGAGATCACGAGCAAGACTGTTCCAGGCCTCCGTTTTATATTGGGTACCATGGTACTGGCCCCGCAGGAGTCGTTCCTCATAATTGTGGACAAGGAGCCAAACCATTACTTTGGACTCCTCAATGCCCCAGCATTGCGCTGTAAATTGAGTGCCTTCTCCAACACCAGCCATGCTGACTGCAGAAGGAAGCTACAGCCAGTTATAGCACATATTCCTGCCTGTGGAGCTTAAATATGTCTCATTTCCCGCACTTATTTGTGAGTGGCCAGTTTTGAAAAAACTCAGCTTTAGGCACACCTGCTTAGCTGATGTTGGCAATGTTTAAAATTCCTTTGATAGATATGTGTCTGTTGAAAGTGCATGTTTATGAAATGCTGTCATGGCTTAGTGGTTAAGTACTGTGGCTATAGTGCTCAGTATTCTGAGTTCGAGCCCTATCACTGCTTTTTATTTTCCTACTGGGCAGAAATGACTGGTTAAGATACAGTAAAGGAGGTGTGGCCGTGTTTAACCAACTTTGCTCAACTTTGCCCGATTTTGCTCAATGTTGCTCAACGTTGCTCGCCGTTTCCCGACATTGTGCTGGTTAGCACGGTGCACAGCTATGCGCAAATACCTTGTGATTTTGCTTGTTAGCATGGTGCACAGCTATGCACAAAGACATTGCACTGGTTAACGCGATGCACAGCTACAAGCAATTGGATTTAAATATGCTCAATACTGGTAAAATGTGCTTAGGTAGTACTTTATATTGTTTAAAATAGGGAACTCATGCCTCAGAATGCATAACCATTTCACCTTTATATATATATATATATATATATATATATATATATATATATATATATATATATATATATATATAATTTGTTCACTGCTACATTTAACTTTTCAATGCTTTTTACAAAACTTACATAAAAAATGTCAGGAAATATTTTTGTATAAAGATTTCCAACAGAAAATGGAACGTGCAGTAGTGGGACTCGAACCGGGAATGCTTCTTCTTTGTGCAAAGGCTCTAACCACTATGCTATTGCTATTTTGTGCAATTTGCATATATTTTTCTTATTATCCTCTTCTGGTGTCTAAGCTGCTAACTGTAGCTAAGCAATGGGCAAACCCACGCAAACATGCGCAAATACAGGCAGCTATATTGGATGAAATAAAAAAAATTTAAAAATCTTTCTATTTTTAATTTTGTCAGTTGTTTAACATATGGGGGAGTGTAGTGTTACATTGTGCACATGTGAGCGGACTCGCTCATGTAACTTGACATTGCGGCATTTCTTCATTGCAGGGGCGTGGATTTTTTAACTGCTCGGCAGTCCAACACACCCCCTACACTCATCCACGCACCGTGTAAGCTTTAGAGTTGAGGCAGCGTACCCTCATTAATATGCATGGCTCGCTGCCATCATACTCTTAGACTGGCGCTTCCATGTAAGACTAATCTAGTCTTACACGGAAGATTAGTAAATCCTGGGGCAAGTGTTTTTATAATTTGTTATGACACCTTTAAGAAGAATGGGTGGAACATTTATTCAATTAGGAATATTCAGAATGCCTTATATAAGAGCACACTATGAAGTTAGAATCTATTGTAAGGTCTGATGAAGTGGATGTGAGGTCCATGAAAGTGCTAACCTAACAAATTACCTGGATTTTATTTGAATTCCATTTTGGAATTTTTCTTTGGACTTGCTTTTACGCTGAGCTCCTACATTTAGTGTATGAACCCTGGAAGTTTTTGTGCTGATAAATATTTACAATATGTCCAGTAATGTACTGGTTTTACTTAATGTTTTATTTCCTAGTATTTTATCTGTTCTGTCTCTCTTGTACCTCCATTTTGTCCAGATTTCAAGTTTTATTATTATTATTATTATTTTTTTTTTTTTGCAGTCAAGAAAAGTTAAAAAGTTACAGCATATATTAATAGAAGAAACTCCGAGTGACCGGCTTTTTTTCTATTGGTATATGCTCAATTTAAAATGGGCATGCTGGTTGAGCTGACCAATCAGTGTACTCGTTTTTGTATGGTAATGGACAGCCATTGCATAATATATGTGTATCTAATGTTTTTGTTTTGCATGCCTTGTTTCAAAAAAGGAAGAACAAAGAAAGCAAAAAGCTTCTCCTTGCAGTACTGTAGCGATTGTTCAATGTATTATAAGTGTCCTTTTGGTGTTGTTAACATTGACTCAGCCCTACTGAGTTTAACAAATGGTCTTATACATCAGTCCTTTATAAAATACTCATATTCTTTTGAAAAGTTTGCAATGTTCACTTTAATTTAACTTTGAAAGCTACATTCCTTCCATTTACTGTACAGCGAATTCAGCAGAAGCTGAATCCCTCTCCCTCTGGTTGGAAGGCAGGACAGGGAATGCTAAATTTTCCCCTCTGCTTGTTACAGTATTAAGCAAGCAGAGGAGCATCATTGTTGTTTTCTCTGTTTACATCTGGCCTTGTATTCCTGTTAGGAATAGCAGACAGAAAGTAGATGATACCTTTTCTCTACATTACAGTTACACAGTATAACAACTAGTGCTACTATACCAGGGCTCCATACCTTCAGTGATTTACAGTTACACAATGAATGTGGGCATGATCTTTGCACACCATAGAGCAGGATGCAGTTCTTTATATTGTGCTTTGGGCCACTGTCATGAAGAAGATACACTTTGATCATCCTCTCCATTTTTAACTTCATTTCACTCTCTACTCTACCTTACATCACCCCATCCAGTTCCTATCCAACCCATTTAAACTTGCTGAATTACACTCCCTTCTCCTTCCCTCACTAACAGCTAATATCCTTTGCAATATCTCAGTTTCCTACCAGTCATATAATTTCCTTTATACTTCCCTAACCATGAACCTTCTCATCCCCTCACTAATTGAACATTATACCATGACCCCCCCAAAACGTGCACGCTGATTGGCCAGCGTGCCCGTTGTAAATCGAGTTATACTAAGAGAAAAAGGTCCGGTCGCCCGGACTTTTTTCCCTTAGTATAACTCGTTTTTTTAAAACACTGTCTCGCTATGTTAAATGGGTTTAAGATAGCGAGACAGCTTTAAAATAAGCAACGGAGATCTCCGTTGCTTATTTTAAAGCTGTCTCGCTATGTTAAACCCATTTAACATAGCGAACAGTGTTTAAAAAAGCAATGGAGAAAGCAAGATCTCCGTTGCTTTTTGAGTGTTTTGCTATGTTAAATGAGTTTAACATAGCGAGACAGTTTTAAAATAAGCAGCGGACATCTCCGTTGCTTATTTTAAAACTGTCTCGCATGTTAAACTCATTTAACATAGCGAAATAAAAAGCAACGGAGATCTTGCATTCTCCGTTGCTTTTGCCCACAGCTCTGGCACATCAGAACTGCCGCGGATGCCAGACATCTGCGGAAGGGCAGTAAACAGGCATTATACTATGCCATTATTTAAGAAAAGTAATAGTTTCTTTTCTTAAATAATGTCATGGTATAATAGCAATAACCCACTTCTGGGTGTGGGTAATGCTAAATTTACCCAACTGTGGGTAAATTTAGCATTACCCACACCCAGGCGTGGGTTATTGCTATAATAATATCCCTTCTGATGTATCTTCCCCACCACTTACTTACTAACCAAAATATCTCTATTAATGTCTCTGAATCGTACCACCTTTTTAATATTATACATCATTTGAATCCTTTGTGTGAAATCTACTTGATACCTGTACATCACATAAATAATCTTCTATATTCTGCACTGTTCACTGGTGGCATAAAAATATACTGTACACTTACTTAGCAGTATTAGTAATGCCATCTCATACATCAGTCATCCTTCTCCAGCATCAGCACTGCTAACTTATAATACACTCACCCTTTTATGATTGACACTGTAAAAGCACCAACTGAATCTATGACTTTGTTAAAGCAACATGAACCCTTTATCCATTTTTCATGCTAAAAACATTAGGCTGCAATGGGTACCCTTTATATGTCAACATAACCTTCCATAGCAGTTAAAGTACTCCTAGTGCTTGCTATCAATATAATGCTCTTCTTACACACTGCAAATGCTCTCTGTCACAAGAAATAATAATAATCACTGAAAGCATTAACAATATAGTCATGCTGTTACTGTCACAACCGCTTAGGACATAAGAACTGGAATTCACATTCTAGTCCAGAAACATAGATTATTGGTTATAAGGATTGTCATGATATCAATGACTCTTTTCTGTTAATCCCTGGATTATGAGGACTATATGGCTGGGATTCAATAAAGCTTACATGGAGCGATTCTCCGTGTTTGAATAGTGTAGCTGCTATAGCATGGAATATGGCTGTTGAGCAATCCAGTAAACAAGGCTGGGGGCATGCACGAGCCTCCCAGTACTATTCTGACATGGATGCAATGGAATAATGCTAATCATATCATTTGCTGGTGAAAACCATGTTAATGAGGTGAATTAGTGATTCAGTAAGCAGACAGGCATCCATGTCAGAGCCTCGTCTGTTGCAGAAATGTTTTCGGTTACTAATCGTGTACATTTCTGCAAAAATCAAAACAGGGGCATGACAGCTTAAAGTAAAGCATGTATTATGAGTATTAGGCATGCCAATGGCCAAAAAATATGGCCATTGGCATGCAAAAGTGTTTCAAAATGATAAAAATCAAAGTTTTTTGGGGGGGGAAAAATTCATACATTTAAGCAGTGCACAGCAGTGTGCAGACAAGATCGTTCAGAAAATAAAATAAATGTAAAAAGGCAATTTCATGTGAAAGATGACTTTTGCCATTATAGTGGGTAGCATGCCAAACCAAAACAATAACAGGTAACAGCAGTAGCTAAGGACATAGGTTCCAGAATAGTGCTGTAACAAGAACTAAGGCAGTGGGATATGCAAATGAGCTAAATTTATTGAATAGCAAAATGGGAGACCGTTTCCGCATGCACCTAACCATGTTGGAGCTATAATGTGGTGGTGTAAGCAGGAGAAGCAGCTGGCATGAAAAGGGGGTGTGTCATGCTTGGTGTAAGCACATTGGAGCTCTGTGGCTCCTATTTGCACTCAGCTAAGCAAGGGGGTGTGGCTGAGGCTGCTTAGCTGTGCTTAGCTCTTTCAAGAAATGAGGAGCATGTTCATGTCCGGGGAGGGCCCTTTTTGCTTGCTACAATGTTTGCACTTACTAAAGCAGTTTGAGTGGCGTGCTGGGGGGCTGAAAGAGTGAACAAAAAGCAAAAAACACAAAAGGAAATAGCAGACATGTTTACATTTGAGCAGCGGGTTAGAAGGGGCAGAAATGGGAAGAAAAAAACACAAGAAATAGCAGAATAAAGGCACTCAAGTACAAATAATGCAGCTGGTAGGGGGAATGTATCATAGTCAATCACACAGGCATCATTTGCAGCACAACAGTATAAAGTATGCAAACACCTTTCAGTCCATTTTTTCCCACAAACCCTGCACCATTGGTGTACACAATTGGGAATTTTAACTGACAAAATATTAGGGGTTGCTGTCGCTTTGATACATCAGTATGTAGTAGAAACTGAAGATGGAGAGTAGTATAATGGCAACCATCCCAGACTGAGGAAGAGAAGAGTGTTCAGGCCCAGGGTAACCTACCCGGGACTACATGATCTGGAGATACTAGAATACAAAAGGGTGGACAGGGACTTACTTCAGCAACTCATCAAGCTGTGCTGGCCTCACCTCAGACCCAGAGGCAACAGAAGGGAACCCTTCTCAGTTGCAAGGAAAGTCATGGGGTCCATACTACCAACAGAAAACACTCAACAAAACGCCAATTAAAGGCCGTGCCACTAAACGCTAGGAGTCTAAACAGGAAAATGCACTCATTGCAAGCAGTCGTAACCCTGGAAGATGATGACATTTGTGCACTCACAGAAACCTGGCTCACAGTCACAGAGAGAAAGCCATTCCTACCTGATCACTCATCCTATCCCACACCTCAAAATGTGGGCAGCAAACCCAAAGGAGGTGGAGTATAAATGTATATTAGACAGACACACAAGCACCTCCAGGCTATCACACATGAGACAATCCAAGTGCAGTCAAGTGTTGACAAGACCCCTATGCAATTTATACGCAGCTACAGATCAACATATCTGATTCAGGACATCCACACCACATATATTGCCCTCTACAAATCTATCAAGATTCCACCCATCACCCCGATCCTGGCTGACGTATATTACCCAGACATTTATTGGGAGTCTAACCATGCCAGTACAGAATGCTCCATCCTTAGGACAGCCACTTGATACCCCCACAAGATATTATACCTATGTCGGACTTCACAGTAATCAACATGATCAACCACTGCAGCACCCTTATGGTGTCATCATCCCTGCAAGATCCAATAGAAAAGCAGTCACATGTCATATCACCATCTCTCCTGAGCCACCTCTAGCCTTGGTAAAAGGAAAATGTCCCAAAAGCTGATCACAACTACCAGAGGGATGGTATAAACAGCTGAACAGCCACCTACCCAAGTAGAGGAACAGGCACCAACTTGCAAATGCACACAAAACTAGCATGCCAGCATATAGATAGAGATGCATGGACTCAGGAATACCTGACAGGACAACATCACTGTCTGCAAGGGAGAGTAAACCTGTCTGCAAACATCTGCAATGGAGTAACTATATACCAAAAGAATAACATTGCTGTCCAGGACCGAGAAGGAGCAGGTGCACAATTGGAAGTAATCACCACCTAGCCTGAACAAACAAATAACAGCACCAGTGAAATCCACTAAAGGCAACTCTGAGTCCAAATTACCCACATCTAAGTCAGACAATCATAAGGCCTTCCTCACATATGTCTGCATTCTCAAAGGAAGCTCCCAGATCTGTGCAGAACAGGTGGTCAAGGACACCACATAC
>NC_056727.1:371802096-371907096 GCF_019279795.1 Protopterus annectens | reverse complement strand
TCTGTATGTATGATCCTGTGGTACAACAGAATACCCAGGTGATATGTATGAAAGCTATCTGGCTGTGTCAAGGGGTATGTATGCAAGGTCACACTGTATGCCCCAATTGTCCCTCACTGTTGCATGTAAACACCCCTGGTAAACATGTATATATATATATATATATATATATATATATATATATATATATATATATATATATATATATATATACATACAGCTGAACCTTGGCTATGAAAAGGTCACTGTGTTTCCTCTCTGCTATACTCATCATTGCTACTGTCACCAGGCCCACAGCCTACAGGCACACAGACACCTGGAACACAAAAAGGAATACAGTATGGGACACTACAGTCAGTCAGCAGTACTAATAGCAGTAATGCATCATGGTTAAAAAAGGTACATACACCTCGATGTGTACCCATAACTATTGCCAGCAGACAGCACCTTACACAGCATTACATTACTACACTGTAGTATATTCACCCTGTGTATCAGACCCATATTAGCATGTCCCTGCATCGATGGTATGGATAACAGGGATGTGGCACAGGTATCATCACATGCAGAAGGTGTGGTATGGGATTGCCAGAGGCCTAGGCTGGGCCATATGGTTGACATTGTGTGTGTGTGTGTGTGTGTGTGTGTGTGTGTGTGTGTGTGTGTGTGTGTGTGTGTGTGTGTGTGTGTGTGTGTGTGTATGGGTGTGTGGGTGTGTGGGTGTGTGTCTGTAGGGGTGGTGTTCAACTGGGATGTGCATGTCTGGTGGTGACTGGCCTGTGATAGAGATGTGTGAGTGTTTGCACACAATCAAGCCATGTGGATGCCCTACACAGGGTTATGTTGGACAGCCATGGACCGTACATGGCAGGATGTACAGTTCACTGTCTCCCACCTGGGACATGGGAACTGGTTCTGCCAGGAATCTCACTGGCACCACCAGGCCACGTGCCCATAGCCTACTCTGGTGTGGTGTGGACAGCACCCTCCCTTTGGTAGTGCTGGTGGTACTGCCACTATGGGAGTGTGAATATGTATGGCCACATGAGCTCTCAGCTGATCTTGTTGTTGACCTACTTCCACGTGGCCAATGTCCTACTCCCATCACATGCTCAAGCACAGACATTGCACAGTCGAGCAGTGACAATGTCTCACCCCACCATCTATATACGACATCGGCAAAATGACATACACCATCACAAATGCTGTCAAGATCCTCAAGCATGGCAGGAATTGTTGTATTCATGACCTTGAGCATCCATCTGGTGTTGTTGTCAGTACGCACCTGTGCCTCCATGATGGACCATAACATGCATCTGGTGACACCTGCTGTGACACTTGCAACAGGGGCGTGATGGGCAGCAGTCCTCCATCAAGCACCCCTGTCCATCTTCCTGTGTGTGACTTGCCTGCTGTCTGGTTATGGCTAGTGTCGACGCTCACACTTGCCATAGTCACCACACTCGACTGTTCCATGCAACCACCCTCCAACTGTCCATTATATGTGGCTGCTGGGGACCGGGTATGTGTAGGCATACTGACTGTGTGCAGGGACATTGTGGGTGAAAGTAGGATACCAACCAATGGCACAGATTCAGCCCCCAACAATCCCACCTGTACCTCACTATGACCACCATCATCATGAGAGTCTGCTAAGACACTAAGAGCAGGTTGTGAGGGGGAGAAACACCAACTCCCATGTTCACCTGCGAGGGGAAGACAACATATGTAAATTAATACCCTGCAGTATAATGTTTGCTGATGCACACACACACACACACACACACACACACACACACACACACACACACACACACACACACACACACACACACACACACACACACACACACACACACACACACACACACACACACACACTTTCCTGGTAAAGTCTGACACAGCTTTGCTACCTATAGGCCCTTCAGGCCAGACTTTACAGTAGTTCTGACTGCCACAATCCATCTCTATAACAGCTACTCTAAGGCCCTCAACAAAGGGTGACAAATCCTACTGTGTGATGGGCATATTACCAGAATGGTAAGTGTGACCAAGACCAAGGCTATATGTATGAGCTATACAGTGTCACCAAGTGCATATGCAAGTACTGTAAGAGCTAAATTACTGCTATACAGACCAGACACATTGACAAGTTTAACGATATGTGATAATAACTAATGAAGGAACAAGAGAATACTCTATCAATGCAGTACCTACACAGTTCAAACTCACAGGGATTCATTTCAGACAACATTGCAGGATAGTCTGCAATACATACAAGAAACATGTGAAGTACTAGGTGCATAGGTTGATAAGATGATACTAGGCTGTTGGTCTGGATGGCCTCATAAGCCTAGCTCAGACATTTGCCCATAGCCCTTCAAAGCCAGCACCTGTTTCCCCTGTCCAGCTGGGGCACATGCGGGATCCCAGGGGTGCCTTTTCCATTTCCAATGCAGTCATCCAGCTTGTTCTTCAAGAGGGCTATAGAGGTACTCTGCTAGACATGAGGACGGAGTGTATTTTACAGACAGTGTATTGTGGGGGACACTAAACTATCCAACCAACAAGTACTATTCATGACACAGACTAAGTGAGGTCCTTGCATGTGAGTTGAGTGAGTGGGGTTTGTTTTACGGATATGCAGAAACACCATCAAGGCTGGTTTGGAAATGACCTTGTATGCCAGACACAGGTCGCCTATGATCAGTCTGTATGAGACTGAGTAGAGGAAACAGGGCTTTCAGCCTATCTGTATAGGATAGGTGCTGCAGATCCTAGATTTGCCTGGTCAAGAACCTCTGTGGTCTCTGCAACTGCTGCATTTGCTTGGCAAGGTGCATGCCAAAGGAGCCATTGTAATCAGTAATGCATCTGATAAGGGTGGCGTACAAGGATGTTGTGGCCTCCTGGTTCCTGGATGACCTACCCATATTTGTGAAGTGGGCCATATAGACAGCCTTCTGTACAATGGTGCCAATGTGGTGGGAAACTGTCAGGTTGCTATCAACCTTGGTGCACAAGTTTCCTCACACCTGATTGCATGCTCAGTACATATTACTGTCATAATTAGTGTGGATGACATCTACCACAAAAGGGAAAATGATGCATCTCCTGGCATTCAGTTTGAGGCAATGCTTCTGGCACCAGTCATTAATTTGGGTAAGGGTCTCTTGGAGGATGCTCACATCAGTAGGGGAATATAAGACAGTGGCCAGCTTGCAGTCATCTGTAAACCTGGCCAGCCACAGACCACTGGTTTTGTCTTGTACCTCAGAAATGTATATCTCAAACAGTAGAGGTCCCCAGACCAATCCTTGGGGTACACCGCTCTGTAAGTGACTACTACTAGAGGTGGTTTACACTACTTTGACCAAGTGGGTAATATCATTTAGCCAGTTAGCTACCCATTTGGTAACATACAGGTTGATGCCTAGCTGTGTAGGCTTATGTGTCATGGCTGCCTGGGGATTATTGTAAGAGGTTTTGGCTAGGTAAAGACAGGCAGTGTGCATCATCTTCCCCTCATCCTTGTGTTTGTTGACTACTTCAAAGAAGTCAACTAGGCTTAACAGGCCTAATCTCCCTTTGACAATACCACACTGTGTGGGCTCAAGCATTTTGAGGTTGCCAATGTCCCTGTTTATAAGGTCCTTGATAATGCCTTCCATGCCCTTGCAGATCAGGCTAGTTAGGCTGATGTGCATATGACTGGCTGGGTCAGTGGATTACTCCACCTTTGTGTAGAGGGATGACAGTGGCTATCCTCTGTGGAGATGGGATGATACTGGTGCTCATGTTTTGGTTGACTACAGTGTGCAATGGAGCTGAAAGCTCATGCCTGGATTCATGTAGGATGCAGCCAGGGATGATATCAGGCCCCATGCAGACTTCAGTTTGTTGCCTTTGAGAGGGCATTACTGACCTGCTTCCTGATGATGAGGGGAGTGGGGCAGGTGTTGTGCATGTCCATATGTATTGATGGGGGGACAGAGGGGGTGATGCTTACACTTAACCTGTCTGCAGCAGGTTGGCTATATCTATGCTATATGTGTATGTGGTGTTACTGACCACCACTACATAACAGATTTGGGTGTTGCCTCTGAGATTGCAGACATATGTGAGGAAGACCTTGTTATTAGCCTTGGTGGATGTGTCCAATTTGCACTCAAAGTTAGCCTTAGGGTAATTCACCTGTGACCTTATTTGCTTGTTCAGACAAAAAGTGACATTGCTTCCAATTTGGCACCTGCTCCTTCTTGGCCCTATCCGGCAATTATTTCCACCTATAAATGGATTTGTGTATTGCTGCTGTACAACACAGAGGTTTACACTACCTTGAGGGAGATGATATTTTCCTGTAAGGTATTGCTGAATCCATACAGCTATGTAGGTGCTCACATAGTATTGTGGTGTAGGCTTCAACATTGCTGCTAGTTACATCTGATGGGATGGTGGCTGTAAAGCTACTTATACCTGATCTGAGGAGATTTATAGTCAGTTTTGGAAAGTGTTTTTTGTTTGACCCTGACAAGGGGAGGGGGGCAGGGGAGATGGTGACCTCAAAATTAATGGCTATTTGGTAAGATCTTACCAAGGAGGATGACACTGTAGGAGTGCTACAGTGGCTATTCTTGTTGGTTAGGACCAGGTACAGGATATTTCCACCTGTTGTAGGGGTGTTGACCAACTGATCCAATGCATTGGCATTGACAAAGCCGAGGAATCTCTGTGCATTCATGTTCAGGTTGAATAGGTCATGCACAGTATGGTTGGGTAGGTAAATTCACCCAGGAGCAGGGTAGAGGGTTGAATCTTGACAGATTCAAGCAAGTCCAGATAGGTGAAGTGGGTGTCCAGAGTCATGGTTGGAGGTCTGTAGCTAGCTATGATTTGAATAGGTGTTTTGTCAACAGTTAACTGTACTTGGGATGTTTCCCATGCGTCATACTGTTTGGTCAGCCTGGAGGTGTGTATGTGTATGATAAAGTTTAAATCTCCACCTCCTTTGGCTTTGCAGCCCTCCATTTGGGGTCTAAAAGTATGGTAGGATGAGTAACCTGGCAAGGTTAGTGTGCTCTCCACATCTGCAAACCAGATTTCAGTGACTACACAAATGTCAGCATTCTCCGGAACAAGGTACGCTTGTAATGACATTAGTTTTATGCTAAGACTCCTAGCTCCTTTTAGAGCAAGATATCTGGACAAAGGCATACATCAATGGGGGACAAAGGCCAGAAAATAGTGACACTTTAAAAATCTTGTAACACACTTAGTTGCTGGCAAAGACGGTTTCACATTCACAGAAATATTCTGCAGGATATGACATATGACATTCAAATGTATGCTATTATGTTATGACTTCAGTCTTTACTGGGTTGCCAGTGATGTGCCAGACAAAACACAACTGTATGAGGCATTGACTACAGATATGAGGCAAACATGTGATCAGTCTGCAAAACTCTAGACAGTTGAAAGGTATGAGCTCAGTATATAACATACAGTTCAGCACACACTTCTGCACCAGTTGTTTACTATGCATATACCCTATAAAGGTGTGTTACATTTGTAAGACAAGCATGTGCATCATAGTAGCATTCACAGGTGACATATGAATATTTAAAACATCTCAGGTAGCTGGCCTAGCAGTGTCATAGTTAGTATTGGATAACAGACACTCCAGTAGTAGTCATATGTGAGCTTACCTTTACTGGGGTGACTCTGGGGCCAAAGCTGTGATCTATGTCACTGCAGACAGGATCAGCAGGAATGGCGTAGGTGATGGACAGCAACATGTGAGTCCAGCAAGTTTTGTTGAGACCTATTGTTTAACTTCCTATTTCACATTATTGCATCCCCCTTCTGCATTCCATTACATGCTTAATTGATCAGCATAACTGTTACAGTGCTGAAGAGTTTTCTCAGAATACTGCAAATGTTTAGGTTTGTGTAGTCACAGTCTGTCTTTTTGTAGAAAGGTTCAGACCTGTTTTGCATAGGCAGGTGCTTGCCTTTTGTAGGTAATGCTCATGAGCAGGTGATGGCCTGTGCAGCAATTGGTGTCTCCCACTTGCTAAATGCATCCAGAGCAACTGTGTTGTCTTTCTATTAGCCAATGCTATAGCAACACAGTGCTATAATTAAGTCCTTCATGTGGGCCTTGCCCTTTTCCTTGCCTGTGAGGAGAACATTATGATGGTGTGGGGGCTACAGCTTCACAGAAGGTAGGTGGAAATACCTTTTAGAACAAGAAATGTGGAGAAAGCACAACAAAATGGGGGAAAAAGTTTCAGAATTAGGTACAAATTACAAGTAAGTATTGTTGTTGTACACAGAAGATTACTAGATTAATGAGGTTTGTCTGGACAAGCATTTTCTGAGTGACTTGATGTCTGACAGTGATATATATATATGTCACATACATCTCAACTGTCCAGATTTCCACAGAATGACCAGAAGTTTTCCTTTTATATTTGGTCTGTTCCTCAGACAAGTTCTGTTTTTGAGACATCAGTAGGATAATGTGATTGAAGTCAGTACATGCTGATATCCATTTGTGGTTCAGACTTCATATCCTTCAGAGAAGTTATGTTACAACAAACCCTGTAACACCAGCAACTGTTTCAGTCTGTAACACCATTATATAAGATATGTCCCTCCTTTCAGCCCCCTGTCCCCTAAGTATGTCAGGCTTTGTTCAGATGTCTTGCAGTGAGAGGTTCTGAGGCATGGTATATCATTATTTAGTGGCTTCACTCCTGATATCATCCCAGTGATTTAGCAGACTCCCAGAAGTGTTATGAGGCAGTGGCCAGAAATATGGTCCCACACCCTGGACATTCTGTGGAAATCTGTAAAGTTGAAAGTTATGTCTGTCTGGCCATTATTACCAGACTGTCAAGACTGTGTAGCAGTGTAGTGTGTAAATGTTTGCTGGGCTGCGAAGGGAGAGGGGAAGGTGTGAGAGTCATAGATCCTTTTCTATCTCACTGTGCATGCTGCTAAAGCTGCTGGTGGTCTATCAGCTGTATATGTTTGTAGGGGAAGACTGAGAAATGTCCTGTAACACCTCAGGATTCCCAGTACACTGTGTCTTCAGGCAGTATATGTCAGTGTAGTGTGTGACTGGCAATCAGGATATGTTTGTTCAAACAGTTGTTATACTCTAGAGTTCAGTTGGGGTACTGGTATGTTGCTGTGACTGTGGTGAAAATAGTTGTGGGTGGACAATTTCTCACTGATGTCTGCTTTTATCTACAGTTACATCCCTGTAGTGCATGATATATTTGTAAATGCATGAGTAATTCCTCAGAGCTGATTTGGTGTAGTGTTGTGTTGGTCTGACTGCAGTTCAGAAGGTGCTGGATGAAATGGTTGGCAGCTCTCAGTGTGTTTTCCCTTCTGTTACATGACTGCAGTCATATCTCTCCACTGTCCAGATTTATATACACTGTCCAGATGCGTAGTTCATATTTTTGGTCTGATCCCCATAACAGTTGTGGGTTTCTGACAAATCACTGGGATAATGTGAGTATTGACAACACTAAATAATGACAATCATTTGTGTTTCATACCTGAAATCTATCAGAAAGTATATGTTAAAACAAACCGTGATACTCTGGAAAACTTCAACACTTATAACAGCCATATTTCAAATATGTCACTATTGTTTCCCCTTTATCCCCTCATTTTGTCAGGCTTTTTGCAGATGTCTTGCAGTAAGAGGTTGAGTATATATATATATATATATATATATATATATATATATGGGTCTCCTTCAGTAGATCGAACGTTTATAAGTTCAAACCACATATGGCTAAAACCATGGGCCAGATTCACTGAGTCTAAGAGTAGAGTAAGACTCCATGCAGCCATCATGTCCGACAAGCGATCCAGGAACAGCCTGTAGGGGCGTGTAAGAGAGCTCCTAAAATGTCTCTTACATGGACAGGGCTGGGATATGCAAATTACCTCATTTGCAGCTGAAAGGCATGCAAATTAGGTAAATTTGCGATCCAGGAAGCACAAACCTGTCTGAGTAGGAGCATGTTAGTTGCAGAAATGCACTCAGTTGACAACTGAGTACCGTTCTGCAAATAGCACAATGGAGCCTTGTCAGCTCCAAATAAAGGTTGCATATGGTTAAGGAAGCATGGCAATGGCCAAATATACGGCCATTGGAAATGTTCCCAGATGCAAAATTAAAATAAAAATACTTTTTTTTCTGGCAATTTCCAATGTTTTAAGCATAGCGCAGCACAGCGCAAACGGGCTGTGCCACAAAAACCAGAAAAATAAAAATTAAAACCCGCAAACATGGAATTTATGAAAATTGTTAAATTACAATGTAAGGGAATAGCAGGCTGAAGACAACATGGCCACAGAGTAGGGGTTGCTAAGGGGAAAAGCCCAGTCTAAGACATGTAACCAAGCATTAGTAGGCAATCCTATGTAAATGAGTGTTAGGATAGTGAATCACACTTTTACATAGCAAATGAGCACAGTCAGTGGAGTGTAGGAGTAGGATATGGGGAGTAACAGAGTAGGAGATAGGTGACATCACAAGGGGGTATGTATGAAAATAGTGAAGCTCATTGGAGCAGAGTGTCATGTGGTAGCTGTCAGTTAGACATCATGGAAAGAGGTGTGTCAACAGGTAGGCCAGGGAAAGCCAAGAAATTGAAGGTGTATACTGTGGATAACACCAAAGTTTCTTGCTGAGCAGGTATGCGCGCGTGTGCGCACCCGTAAACCCGAGTTAGACAGAGTGCGCGCGTGGAAGCGTGAGTGCACGTGTTGAACCTGGAGTAAGCATGTATAGGGATGTTTAAAGACCTGTAAGCTCGTATGTGCTGGTGTGCACGCGTTTTCACCCGAATAAGAAAGTTTTAGTCCGTCTAAGCATGTGTGTGTGCATGTGAGCTGGTGTGCGTGTGTTTGCGCTTGTGTGCGCAGTGCTGCCCCCGAGAAAACAGAAAGGAAAAAGGAAGCACAACAAATAGTAAGAAGCTACCAGGGAGTACTAGCAGAGCTAGCCGGTGAAAACAATCAGAATCAGGCAATTACATAGGCAGAACACTAGCCCAGCCCAGCACTTAAAACTCTGCAAACAACAGTGCAGCGTGTTTCTCTCAAGAGACACTGCAACACTGGAGTAAGCTACTAGAAGTGAAAACTGAAAAAGCTTCACTCAGACAAAAAATGCTAGGGGCTGCCATTGCTGTTATAAGGCAACATATGCAACATGCTGAGGGTGGTGACAATGCAAATGCTGTCGGACAACCCACAGTGAGGAGACGGAGAAGAGTGTACAGGCCAAGGGTCACCTACCAGGGGTAACATGAGCTGGAGATAGTGGAGCGCTATAGAGTGGACAGAGACCTCCTGCAGCAAATTGTTGAGCTGTGCAGGCCACGCTTCACACACAGAACCAACAGAGGGGAACTCATCCCAGTGGAAACCAAGGTATGTGTTGGCCTAAGAATACTAGCAACAGGTACCTTCCAGAGACCAACTGGTGATATGATGGGGATATCACAGGCATCAGCATCCAGGGTACTGCACCAGTTCCTGGATGCCATGTCAGCACATGTCAGTGATCATGTATATTTCCCCAATTCCCATGAGGTATTGGCCAGCAATATGCGTCTCTTCCAGTAAATAGCAGAATACCCTGAGGTAGTGGGTGCAATAGACTGCACGCATACGCATCAAAGCACCAGCCGGTGAGTGGGGTAGGGCCTACATTAACCGCAAGGGCTTCCCCTCCATCAACTGCCAGGTTGTGTGTGATGCCCAGGGCATAATAATGAATGTGTGTGCTGGCTGCCCTGGAAGCTACCATGATTCCCATATCTGGCATCTGATGCAGCTGTACCAGACATTTGCCAATGGGGACATCCCACATGGTCACCTAGTGGGGGATGCTGGCTATGCACTGGAGCCATGGCTGATGACACCCATGAGAAACGCACACACACCTGAACAGGAATGCCATAATGAGGCACACACACAAACACGAAATGTAATCGAGCGTGTATTTGGGCTGCTCAAGTCACGGTTCCATTACCTGGACACATCTGGTGGAGCCTTGCAATAATCACCAACTGCATGTACCCAAATTGTCATGGTATGTGCTATGCTACATAATATGATTCTGCGAAAACAACTGCAGCAGGACCAGCATAGGCCTGGGCCAAACAGCCCCCCACCATTGCCAAGGCCATCACAGGCAGAGTGTGACTCAGAGGAGGAACAACCTGAGCCTGCCCCAGTAGGCAGAAGGAGGCGTGCCCAGTATGCCTTGGCCTTGGCAAAGAGGCAACGCATAGCACATACACTGGCTCAGTAGGAACCCTGGAAATGATACCTCTCTCTGACTCCCACATATAGTGAAAGGGATGCCTAAGTTGACACAACCTGCTTTCAAACATGTACAGGGAGTGTAGTATGTGCATCCGACATAGGCAGCCCTGCAGCACCACATGAGGCATGATTGCCATGTGTTAAGCAATGTAAGGTAGTGATAAACAGCATTTACCACCATGTAGTATATGCAAACTTGATGACCTTGATTATCATCCTACCCTCACCAAGCATGATGCCACAATATGAAGACAGGATGATCAATTACAACAATTGGCTTAAGTACTGGTGTCAGTCAAAGGGGATCCAATGCCTGTCAGCCTGGGATGACATGCTCGACAAGACATGATGCTTCACTAGGGATGGCTTTCACCTGTCACCCCTGGCCTTTCCTCCATAGGTGTCACAAGGGATAAGAAACTAGAAGTAATGCTACTCAACGCCAGAAGTCTAAACTGCAAGATGAACGCACTCCAAACTCTCCTCAGCATGGAGAATGTTGATATCTGTGCAGTAACAGAAACCCGGTTCAAGGCTCCCAAGAGCACCCTAGCACTAACAGGTTACACCTCATACCATGCTTTACAGCCCCGAAACATGGAACAAACTACAAAAGGAGGGTGAGTATCAATATTTGTCAAAGATACCCACACCCCCAGGTTGGTGGCACAGTATGAAGCATCAGAGACTATCCATGTGCAACTAACTGGGTAAAACCGCCTTCCAGTTCATAGCCTGCTACAGACCACCCTCCTAAACCCAGGAACCACACTTGGCCAACTGGAGAACACATGAAAATATGAAGGTCTCCCCAAACACCATTATATTGGGTGACTTCAGCTATGCCCAAGACCAGAAGTGTAACCCTCACTGGTAAGATCAGACCATAGAGTAATCTCACTGGATATTCACATCCCGACCCCAGCCCATGGCCAGAAAACCACAGTGAAAAACTTTTCTCTAAAGCAAATTTCACACTCCTCAAAACCGAGGTGGAATCTTTCACAGCCCCTGTGCCTGTGGAAAATATGGCCCAGACCTCAGAACCCTTTATAAACGCATTCTATGAACACCTTCAGGAATGCATGGATCATGCAATCCCAAATAAAACCAAGACCCAATCCTCCAAAGGCAGGCATCCTGTCTGGTGGACCCCAGCCATAAACAAACCATACAATGCAAGGAGGAAGCTACTATATGATAGAGCAAAATCCCAAAAAGGGAAGGCATCTCTGATCAGTATTATTAAAAAACTACGGCCACACATAAAATTGTCTAAGGCCAGCTTTGAGATAAAAATTGTACAGGACACTTAGGATAATCACAAGGCTTTCTTTAGTTATGGTAGGAACCTGGGTGGGAATTCCCAGATATGCTCAGAATTAGTCCAAAATGACAAACAATACACCAAACCCACAGACATTGCCAACATCCGAGCTGACAGGTTCAGTGCAAACTTCTCCCCCCCTCTCCACCAAAAGGGCAAATATCTATCCCAGCAGAGTGCTGGCCCCCTGACATCTCAGGTGCTCAGGTAACAGCCAGCCTCTCCAAAGCAAAACATACAGCATCAATGGGACCAGACGGTGTCCTGGGCTGTGTCCAACATGAACCCCAAGAAGAATTGAACACAAACATAAAACCACTGTTCAATCTCAGCCTTACCACAGGATATGTACCCAAAGAGCAGTGTACAGCAACAGTGGTCCCTCTCCACAAAGGTGGTGCCTCAATGGATACTGCAAACTATCGCCCCAGAAGCCTGACTAGCTTGGTCTACAAAGCTATGGAAAGGATCATCATGGACCTCATAAATAAAGATATTGGGGACCTACAGACACTTGATCCTACCCAGTTTGGCTTTGTTAAGGGCAGATCTTAAACTTGGTTGAGTCATTTGAAACAGTCACCAAGGCCATTGACGAGGGGAAGGTGGTCCACACAGCCTACCTGGACCTCGCAAAAGCCTTCCATACAATACTCCACTTGGTCATTATAGATAAGCTCACCAGCTTCAATATAAACCCCTATGTCACTAGATGGGTTGCAAACTGGCTCAAGGACAGAACCCACATGGTCAGAAATGCCAGAGCCATGTCAGACTCCAAACCAGCTACAAGTGGCATCCCACAAGGCTCAGTCCTGGGACCTCCCTTGTTTGGTATATATTTCTCGGAGGTACAGGCCAACACAGAAGGACTGTGGCTGAACAAGTTTGCAGATGACTGCAAACTGGGTGCCATAATCGACCCTCCAGCTGACACAAGCATCCTACAAAAGGGCCTCATAGAAACAGACAACTGGTGCCAGAGCCATGTCCTCAAGCTAAACGCAAAAAAGTGTATAGTAATCCCCTTTGGCAAAAACTAAGTTCCCACAAATTACCACATAGGTGGTAACCCATTAAGTACTTTAGAAGTGATAAGGGACCTGGGGACCCAAGTTGATAACAATCTCTCATTCGACAACCATGTGGCCAAAGTGGTTAGAAAAACATTTCATATAGCCCACCTAATCATGAAGGTATTCACATCTAGATCAGGGGAGGTCATCTTGCCTCTTGACTCATCCCTCATCAGGCCCATAATTGAGTACAATGCCCCTTGTGGGATGTACCTTATCAGACACCTGCAGCAACTGGAAAGACCCCAAAAGTACCTCACCAGGAGGATCAAAAGGCTCAAACAGATGCCATTTGCTGCCCAGTTAAAGAAACTGCAGCTCGACTCAGTGGCATACCGCCTGCCCAGAGGCAATCTGTGCCTGATGTATAAAGCCATGTCCAACCTGGAATCAATGGACATGCTGCACCTTGGTAAATCCAAATCCCATCAAGCTACACGCTCAAGAGACCTGAACCTCAGGACTGAAATAAATAGGAAATGCTGGAGTGACAGATTCATAACCCAGAGGCTCCCTCCACTCTTGAGTAAACTCCCACTCCAGGTTAGCCAGAGTCCCTCATTGACTCACTTCAAGAGGAATCTTGATGAGTGGATGGGAGATTGTAGGTTTACCCTGGGTATCACTTCTATGTCACTGTTAGACAGAGGCACAGTATACTAACCTTGAAAAATGTCATGGCAAACTCCAGGTAAAATGTGTGTTGAAAGCCAAACACACTCTAGCTAGGATTATAAATGCCCTAGGGCAGATAGCCTATTATGAACCTATGAACAGAATCGCAGACACCAACTAGTACAACTGTGGTCAATGTGGAGTAATGTTTGCAATGTCCACCCAAGTTGGTGAATACACAGCAATGTTGGACAAGTCTGGTTTAAGTAGGCCATAGCTGAACAAAATGCAACATACTCATATTTGCCCAACTGGCCCTTAACCAGTCTGCTTAGTATGAATATTTAAAGCAGTGATGGGACTCAAGCCCACAATACTGTGCACTATAGTGAAAGTACTGAACCACTACACCATGACAGTATTGCAGTGCTCAGCTAGTATGAAAGAATGTTGACAAGTCTTTGCAAACTATCCCATGGAAACCCTGCAGGCACAGCATAATCCCTGTTGAGTTATGACACAAAGGAGTCTGGCAGTAAGAACACAACATGACTTCCAACACACACAGTATAAATGTCAATATTGGTCATGTTCACACACAACCACAAATGTAGTGGACTTCAGATCACAGCATATGTAAATGTCACACTGGGCATGCTCACACACTTGGATAAATGAGACATATGTCAGGCAACAAACCATGGAAAGCCTGAACTGGGCATGCTCACACACTCAGGCCATGTCTGAGTATAGCAGTTGGCCACACATATCTGGCAGTTGTATTTGTTAAGCCAGGAACCTCCCATGATCCAGCAATCCGCCCTGTGCACACAGTTTAAGTGACAACAGACACATATATTAATATACTGGAACCCTGTCATGGTGAAACATGTTCCACAGATACACAAGTTGTTCATAGAAACTGGGAAAGCTACGGCAATAAAGACCTGCAAACAATATCAGCAACAAATATTGTGCATCCCGAACATAAACATAGGTGCAGAGGTCAATTTTAGGCTGTCTACCCTAGGGAATTCATAAGCCTAGCCAGAGTGTATTTGGTGTCCGCCTCCCCAGTAGAGTAGCCTACTGTGCCTCTGTAAAGTAGGTCACAGAAGGCACCCTTTAAGGCTAGTTTGCTGTGCCTCTGTCAAGCAGGCACACAGTGGAGATCCCAGGGGTGAATTTGCAATTTCCCATCCATGCGGCTGGATTTTGCTGGAAGAGGGTTGGCGAGGGGCTATTTCTAACTTTAATTGGGATTCAATTCCAGAGTAAGGGGAGCCTCTGGGTAATGAATCTGTCCCTGCAGCATGTACTATTTAGTTTTGTGCTGAGGTTTAAGTCCCTGGAGTGTGTAGCTCTAAGGGTCTTGGATGTTATGAGGTGGAGCATGTCCATTACTTCTGGGTTTGACATGGCTGTGTATGGCAGGCATAGATTGCCTCTGAGTAGGCGTTAAGCAACTGAGTAGAGCTGGAGATCCTTTAGTTGAGCTGCATAGGACATCTGTGTGTAGCCCATGATCCTCTTGGGGAGGTACTGTTGTGGTCTCTGTAGTTGCTGCAGGTGTTGGGTAAGGTACACCCCAAAAGGGGCATTGTACTCAAACATGGGCCTGATGAGTGACTAGAAGAGGGCCACAATGACCTCCCATGATCTACATGCAAACCCCCATGTGATAAGGAGGGCTATATAAAGGTCTTTGCAATGACTCTGTCAATGTGATTAGCAAAGGAGAGGTTACGATCTATGTTGGTCCCCAAATCTGTAAATACATCTTCTGTACTTAATGGATTACCACTTATGTGGTAATTAGTGTGCACCTTGTTTTCCCCAAAGGTATGCATGTCTTAGCATGTAGCACGAGGCCATGGCTCTGGCAACAAGCATCCATCTCTGTGAGACCCTTATGGAGGAAGCATGTGTCAGCTGCAGTGTCACTTATGGCCACCAGTTAGCAGGCATCTGTGAAGTTTGTTAGACAAAATCCCCCATGTTAGTCTGAACCTCAGAGAAGTACATACTGAACAAGACAGGTCCCAGAACTGAGCCCAGTGGGACACCAGTTGTAAATGGTCTGGAATTGGACGTGGCACCTGCAAGTCTGACCATGTGGGTTCCATCCCTGAGGCAGATAGCAACACATCTACTGATATAGGGGTTGATATTTAAGCTGGTAAGCATATGTATGATGCCTGAGTGGGGTATTGTGTTGCAGGCTTCTGCAAGGCACAGGTAGACTGTGTGAACTACCTTGCCCTCATCCATGGCTTCAGTAACCATTTCAAAGATATGAACTATGTGTAAGAGGCAAGATCTGCCCTTAACAAAGCCGAATTGTGTATGATCCACTGTCTGGAGGCTCACAATGTTTTTGATTATGACTTCCATGATAATACGCTCCATAGCTTTTTCTACCACACTAGTCAGGCTTATGGGGTGATAGTTCCTGTGGTCCGAAGTGGCACCACCTTTGTGGAGTGGGACCATGGTATCTGTATGCCACTCTTAGGGTACATATCCTGTAGTAAGACTAAGTTGGAACAGTGACTTAATGTGAGTGTTGAGTTCTACTAAGAGCTCGTGTAGGACACAGCCTGGGACACCATCCGGTCCTATACATATGTTGTGTTATTTGCTGTGGAGAGGGCACCTTTCACCTGTGCATCTGTGATGTCAGGGAGGTTACATTCATTTGGGATGGGCATCTGTACCTTTGGGAGGTAAGGGGGGGACATTTGTGCAGACTCTGTCTGCCAGGGTGTTGGCTATGTGCATAGGCTTGGCATATTTTGTGCTGTTATGCAACAATTCAGAGCATATCTGGGGGTTTCCACACATATTCCTGACATAACTAAAGAAGGCCTTGTGATTATCTGTAGTGTCTGGTCAAGTTCACTGTCAAAACTTGCAATTGATGATTATATGAGGGATTGAAGTGTCTTGCCAATACTGTTCAGAGATGTCCTCCCTCTGTGGGATATTGCTCTGTTATGTAGCAGCTTCGTCCTGCTGTTGTACAGCTTATATATGGCCGGGGTCAACCAGACAGGTCTCCTGTTTTGGAGGAGTCCTGGTTTTATTTGGGATAGCATGAGCAATGCATACCTGCAGGTGCTCATAGAATGCATTTGTAAAGGATTCTGCAGATTGGGCTGTATTATCCTCCAGCACAGGGCCTTTGAAGTATTCCACCCCAGTCTTCACAAGTGCAAAGTCTGCTTCTGAGAAATTCTTTACAGTGATTTCCTTGGCTGGGGGTGGGGACAGGATATGGATGCCCAGGGAAAGTTGTTTATGGTCTAATCTTAATAATGAGGGGTCTACCTCTGGTGTGGAACATAGAGTCCCCATGTTGGTGATGATCAGGTCCAATATGTATTCCCCCTTGTGGCTGTGGTGACTGGTTGTGCCATAGCACATGGATTCACAAATTGTAGTGGATGTAGGGTGATGTTGTTGAGGCCTGAGTAGTATCCCTAGTCAATATTTGTGTACCTGAAATCAGCCACTAGAATGGTGTGTGTGAGGACCTTGATATCCTACACTGTTCCCAGGAAAGCCGAGTGCGGCTCCTGGGTATGGGGGGGTGGTCTGAACTCCACACCAAACCAAAAGGCAGTTTTGCACAATGGTAGTTGTATATGTATGGCCTGTCATGCTTAGTGCAGTGGTACCAACCCAGAGGTGTGTGTATCTGTGATGTATATGGATACACCCCCTAGTTGTGTTGTGTGTTACGGTTTACTATTAAAATGTCGAACGGCACTACATCGACTGTACTATAGTCGAACACGGAAGTTCAAAAATAGTAACGTCAATGTCAAAAAAACAATCTACGAATGGTTTTAACATGGGTCGAGGTAGGTGTTCAGTATTATTCAGAACTACAAACATCTCCCCTACCTCAACCCATGTTAAAACACAGTCCTAGATTGTTTTTTTTTGTCATCGACATTACTATTTTCGAACTTCCATGTTCGACTATAGTACAGTCGATGTAGTGCCGTTCGACATTTCAATAGTAAACCGTGTGTTACAAGTCCTGTGGTCACGAAGCATGGTATAAAACATAATCTGGCAGTGCCAGTGTGCATATGTGACCTTGAACTAGGTGTCTGTTAGTGCACAGATATTGTTATCCCCCATACTAAGGGATAGTAAAAGATGTACATTCCTCTTTGGAAAGACTGATGATGTCAGCACCCTATAAATACAGCAGGAGAAGGGAAACCATCCAGTAATGCGAATAGTGTGCTGCGCTAATGCGTCTCTGTCAAGTATCCTGACAAAGTTAGGTAGGGGTTTAAATCCTGCAAATGCTGTGTGTGTGGGGGGGCAGGGGGGTGTGTATGTATGCAATTCTCTTTGATAGGGATGGCCTTTTTGAAGACGGGGATAACACACTAAAAGATGTACATTCCTCTTTGGAAAGACTGATGATGTCAGCACCCTATAAATACAGCCGGAGAAGGGAAATCATCCAGTAATGCAAATAGTGCGCTGCGCTAATGCATTTTTTTCAATTATCATAACATAGATAGGTAGGGGTTTGAATCCTGCAAACGTTGTGTGGGTGTGTATGTATGCAATTCTCTTTGAAAGGAAAGGCCTTTTTGAAGACTGGGATAACACACTAAAAGATGTACATTCCTCTTTGGAAAGACTGATGATGTCAGCACCCTATAAATACAGCAGGAGAAGAGAAATCATCCAGTAATGCGAATAATGCTCTGTGCTAGTGTGTCTCTCTCAAGTATCATAACATAGTTAGGTAGGTGTTTGAATCCTTCAAATGCCATGTGTGAGTTTGTCAATGTGTTGTGTGTTTTGCTTTTATTATTGTATGACATATTATCATAACAGTAATTTCAATGCATACATCAGGTATGTCTGCCACATACAGATATGTACCTGTGTTCCTATGTGTGAAGCCTGCCTCATATGAATACAGTTGTTACCTTTGCTAGCATGTGCCACAGCTTCCCAGACCTTAGGCCATACATGTATGTTGGTGACAATGCAGGCTACTGCAGTAATCTGTGTCCTAGGCCAACTATGTGACACACACCCATGAAAGCTTTGATAGATTAATGTGGGTGAGCGTTCATGTCTGGAGTATATGTCAGACATGTTAAAACACAGCAAAGTCTGAGTGATGGACATCCAGTGTAGGTGTATGGCAACTGTTGCCGATATGCATACAGACACCTTCTTGTTTAGGCGATACACTGAAGTACTGCAGAATACCTTTGGAAATGTGAATATCACAGGATAGACAAGATAACACTTGTCCACATGTACACACCATTACCCATTCTACATGATGGGTGCTACCACCTACATGGTATTGTTGGAATACTATGTTATGTACATGCCGATGACAATGCTACAGTTGCGTTACAGCAATACAGCATGGCTTGGACAACAGGTATCTGTCTGTATGATACCCTTGTGGTGGTTAGGTGTGTCATGTGTAGAATGCATTGTAGGCCACTGTATGAATTTGCAGTCATGGATGGACATATCCATAGTGTGTTGGCATGTACATGAGACTGCTATATGCCAAAGAGTATTGTTCCCAGGGATGTGTGGGGCTCAGTAAGAATGGCTACTGGTATAGTGTAGTACTGCAGGGATATCACGCACACCAGGTTTCCTACATCTGTGTATCAGTTGAGGAGACACCATGTAATGACCACTGAATGTCAGGCTATGTAGGTTGTGTATACCACCAGAATGCAGACCATTGACATTTGGAAACTGTATCACCCACAGCATACTGCCAAACCATGTCATACATACATGTGACCCCAGGTGAAACATATGTGTAGTACAACGCAAAGTGACCACCAATAAGAACTACAATGTATGAATACTGTGTCACATGGTGCATGTCACCCTTCCCATGTGTGGACTAAGCATCTACATGAAGAGAATGCAACTCCACCTTGTTCACAAATGTACACCTGCAACTCTGTGCTGCAAACAGCACACATGTACTATCCACTCCCCAACACATGCAGGCAAAGGTACACACAACAGCCATGTGGCACATGTGCAGACAGTACACTTTGGGAATTAACACTGGTGTATACAAAACTACAATGACAATCATAGTGTTAATGCATCATATATGCTTGGATATACCCACAACGATATCATTACACTGTACTGTTAACAACATGATAATATTACTACAGTGCTATGTAGTCACCCTGTGCATCAGCACCATGCTATCCTGTTCCTGCATCAATGTTACAGATGGCAGGAGGTGGCACAGTTTCATCATATGCACAGGGTGTGTACTTGGTTTGCCATAGTCTGCCATTGACACATCCAATCAACATGTATGTGTGTGTGTGTTAGTGAGGGACAACAGTACAACATGGGGCAATGTTGATGCGATGTGTGTGTGTGTATGTGTTAGCCCTAGGTGTTAGCATTATGTGTGTGTGTATGCGTGCACACAGTTCCATCACATGGCTGCCATATACGGGTGTTTGTGGACAGCCACAGACTGTACCTGCCAGGTCATACAGATCACTGTCTCTGGCCACAGACATGGTACCTGTGCCTGGCAGGGGTGCTACGGACAGTATCAGGTACTAAGCCAGACTGGGTACTGTCATCAGAGGCAGTGGGTTGTTGACTGGACTGTCCAGAGCCACGTGCACGTGGTCTTCTAGGACGGTCTAATGACAACACAGACCCAGCATTGCTGCGGCTGGTACTGGCACTATGGGAGTGGCTGCGGGTTTGTTGTCATCCGCGACGACTGCCAGCTGATGATGTTGCTGGCATACGTCTACATCGATGCCTCAACCATCCTGCGCTGTCCTGGCTCATGGACATCTAGTTGTGGAAGAGATCTAATGTGTTCCCCCCAACGTCTATCAAAGACCTTGCTGATATTACGGATGGCAGCCACAACGTCATGCATAGTGTCATTCATAGTGGTGCGATGTGCTCTAAGCTCCCTCAGACCCTGTCTGGTGTACCGTTCCATACGTACCTGTGACTGCATTACATAGCTGAGTTGAAAGACCTCTGTGGGCACGTCTGACAGGGGCAGTACGACCACAGATGCTCCCACGAGAACCCTTGGACATCTGCCTGTGTGGTACCATGTCAGGAATCTGGCCATGGCTGCTGTGAGGAGATGCATGTGCCAATGATACCACACTACCCTGGTCAATGCCCAGTGTATGCTGTCCCTCAGCTAAGGACATTGGTGACACTGGATGTATCTGCAGGATGACTGTGCACATTGATGGGGTTGACTGCTGTGTAGTATCGATTGGCTGACCAATGACAGACCCTGTCACACCTCCCTATGCCATTACACATGTATCATCATTTTCACTATCCCCAGCAGTGGCTTCAGGTTCCCTGCTGCACTCCACCAGAGCAACATCAGAATCTGTGAGAGGAAGACAGGAAACACCATTTACAAATGTGTACACGATGTTAGCACACATGCACACAGGCACACAAGCACACATGCACAGTCCTCAGTCCAGCAGATACAAACACACACACACCTGCAATCCAACACATACACAATACTGTTTGAGGGTGGGTGACAGTATCACAAGGAAAAACATCACTGCACATGTGTCAGCATGCAGATTATGTGTTGCACAGGAACATGCAGTGCAAGTGTAGACAGCCCTTGTTAATAACAGTATACGTGTACTTGATGCTTGTGTGTAGTTGTTCAGTGATTGTCTCCACCCTGGGACACAATGTGTACAAGGACAGAACAATGTTGTGCAAGTGTTACAAGTTGTGGGTGCATATATTTGCACACACACACACAGACACACACACACACACACACACACACACACACACACACACACACACACACACACATACATACACACACACAAAACACATGACGGTGCTACACAATAACTGCTATGTGTACTTTTGTTGTCAGTGGAACTGGATGTGGTGTAGTAACATGAGCCATGATCAACATGCATCTTGTGGTTAGTCAACAATAATAATGTGTGCCACACAGGCAGCTAGCATGCTGTACCTGAAGTGTAGTAACATGACTACATCCACAATTACACAGCCACTTGTTACATGGGTGTGTAAGGTGGCCAATAGTGAGCATTGCCTAACATGAATGTATTATTTGTTCAAGACTGTTGCACAAAGACATGATAGGCCTCTACCCCTCAGGTATAGTATGTGTGCTGCATGGATGATAAGTGGGATACTGAAGGGTGGGCATACAGCAGGTGTCATAATTGGACATGTGTACAGGCTAAGGTGTAGTGTCTATGCCAAACATGTGTGTGTTGTGTACATGTGTATCAGGTATGCCTATCCAATGCCCGGTACTGTGTTGCCACATGTGTGTGTGATGCTCTGTGTATTGCATGTGAGTGAGGCAGCTACTGAGAATAATGGGATATGCATAGTCTCACAGCAAACATGCACAGCATGCATTATGCATAGGTGTGTTACATGTGCACAGACTACACCTACATATGACATGCACATGTCATTAGCAATAGTATTGTTATTACACACTCACCAGCATGGATTGGCTGCCTTGCTGTCACTCCAGAGGGACCTGCAAAAATATGACAGTGATTGCCAGTGGCCACAACTGTGCCATTGATACTGTGAGTATGATAAAGTACAGTAGTACAACAGTTGGTTTTCACAGGTGTGCAGATTATATGCAGAATATCAATCTTGCACAAGAATAGGCAGGTTAACAGCTACACACACAGTACACATCTCACACACGCATAAACTACCAGTACAGAGAACAGTCAACTACAGATATAGCATGTTACCTGCACACTCCATTTCAACATGCTGGGTGGCTCCAGCCTCGATGATGACACATGTTTGTGGATGTTGTTGTTGTTGGCCTGGAGCCATGACACTTAGGAGCTCCTCCACACTGGTGAGGGGGGTGTGCATAGGTACCCCACCACCTGTGGCAAGCTGTTGTCTGTGGATATCAGACGCACGCTGCCGGACATGTCTAATTAAATCACTGCAGTGATGGCGTACCTGCTCATATGTCCAGTTATGCATGCCTATGTCATTTACCCGATGGACAAGATCTTGCCACAGTGCAGCCCTCTCATGTTGGTTCTGGCTGGTCCTGGAAAACATCACAGAGAAATTCTGCACCAGGCTCTGGTGGATCTCCTGTTCCTCTGCTGCTGTAGAAGGTGGGTTACACTGATGCACCATCGCCCTGGAAGGAAAAGAAAAATTGTGAGAAAGTCATGCGGCACACTTAATATTCTAATGTACTGATATCACTTAACTGCCATATATAGCATCTGTCTGTCTATCAGGGGATACACATGTTCAATACCACATATCAGTGCTCAACCCACAACTGTCTGACAGTACCTGCCACACCCCATACAACAAACTAGTATACACCAGCACTCGGCACACTGTTTGGGATACAATGCACAACCTCACACTGGGGGTATGTATCAAGCTAATGGATGATGAATATTGTCATCCCATGCAATGAATGCAATGCACATTTACAGTTTCAACGGTAATCCACCCTAGTCTTTGATGCCATACCCCTACCTGACATATGTGCACAGTTGTTAATATAGCCAGCATACTGCTGTCACAGAGTATACATGCTGCCAGGTACACACACATACCCTGTAACACACATGTGATTGCAGCCATGGTACAGGCATCATTACACACACATTACACATACATACAACACACAAATGTATGACGACACAGATGAGCATTAACTGTGTACCTTATAGTACTGTGTGCCCCTATTTACAGATACCTATGCATGAGGTATGTAATCTGTGCAGACTACAGGAAACACACCAGACAGTGTTACCAGGGAATGTGAACATACACCATACTGTAGTGTTTAGGCCTACAACTTCAGGTAGTACAACGGTTCATATG
Organism: Protopterus annectens; assembly: GCF_019279795.1. Lineage (NCBI taxonomy): Eukaryota > Metazoa > Chordata > Ceratodontiformes > Protopteridae > Protopterus > Protopterus annectens. The sequence goes on along the minus strand of NC_056727.1, from coordinate 371,883,771 downwards.
TGAGCTGGATTCAACAGCAGTACCACTTACTGAGCATACATGTATTGCTTCTGCCTACAATGGGATACCGCAGTCGTACACGGGGAACTACGGCACAACATATGCCAATCTACTATGTTTGCATCCCGATAACTGACACATCTTTCTCTGGCCTCACACCTAGGACACAAACTACCATGACAGACACAAACTCATGCTAAGCTATCACACCTTTCAGACCTTGCACACAGTGAGTGTCACACTCATTCAACCTCACACGGCTGGTATTGCACTGAGTACATGTATGTGTGCATTGTGTCATAGGTAGGTACTATGCTATTGGCCCTGGGCCTAGGGCAGCCTAGCCATATGCTACCCTGCCCTTTGGGACACATGTAATGTGATTTTACTTGCTCCTGTCAAACGGTTACACAGAGGTGACTCACAGGGCATATTACCTATCTCCATAACATTCATCAGGGGTATGTATGACATCTACTAATAAGGAGCCTTATTTGTTAATGCTGGGTGGTTTAGTCCAGGGTATGGCATATTTGTGTATAGGAACCTGTACCTCCAGCATGTGCTGTTTAGTGCGGTGACAAGGATTAGGGCCCTAGGTCATGTAGGCTAGACGGATTGAGAGGTGTTGCCATGGTGGTTGGCCGACTGGTATGGGTGTGACATAACTCTGTATGTCCAGCAGTGGTAACCTCTGTGTAGGAAGTATGCAAGGCACTCTAGCTGTGGTTCTGTAAGTCAGTCTGCATAGGGAATGTGTTTGAGGGCATTATCAGTCTTTGTTAGGTATGTCTGTGGCCTTTCCACTTGCTATATTTCTCATGGGAGGTACATACTGCATAGGACATTGTGAGCTGTAGAGGGGTACACTGACTTACATTTCCCTAGCTGACACACCTTTTGTGATGACACGTACCATGTACAGGGATTACAAGACTAGTGTGCCACTGTGGATATCAAAGGGGAGGTAGTTAGTGGGTAACATGTTTTGGAATGGGGTATGGTACTGCAGTATCAACATTGGTGTTCAGTCCATGCCTTGGTCACCAGGCACCTGTTTCAATACATCTGCCCCCATGTCCCCCTCTCTCACTATATATATATATATATATCTATCTATATATATATATATATATATATATATATACATATCTATATATATATATATATATATATATATATATATATATATATATATATACACATATCTACATATATGTATATATATATATATATATATATATATATATATATACACACCACTATATATATATAAATATATTTATATATATATATCTATAGACATTCATATCTATCTGTATATATGTATGTATCTACATATATATCTATATATGTATGTATCTATTATATCTATGTGTATATACATATTCTATCTCTCTATCTATCTGTATATCTCTATCTATCTATACATACCTCTCTGTCTATGTACATATATATATATATATATATATATATATATATATATATATATATATACACACATACTTCTAAACATCCATTGCTGTACATATACATGCACATCTAGGCACATAGACTGCCCACCTTTCATGGTGGGAACATCACTTCTGAAACAGTTGTGAGATATACCATTCTGTAATGATATTGCACAGTGTTGTGCAGAATGCATTATGCTGTCCTCAGGCCGTATAGCTGTAGCAGGCTTCACTGGCTCAGTCCCACAGAAGTTCACCACCACATGACATATACCTGCATTGCATGCTGTTTTCAATGCCACACACTACAACCTACATTGATATGTGCACATAGCAACCTTCTACTACATATGTATGTCCAGCCTTCACTAGCAGTTGCAGTATGTCCCTTGCCCTATGCACATCTGCATATACATATAGATACAGACTGCTAACTCATATGGAGGATTCACAGTATGTAGATTACCTTTCAGACACATCATTTAGATGCCAGCAAATACATATCTGTTACATACATTACCTTTGTATTTCTCACCTCTGTCAGTTGTACCTGTTGATGTGTTGTATTTCTGTATTTTGTGGATTGGTGTCTCTGTCAGCTTTTTTCTTTTGGCTTGCTTGCTTTTTTTTTTGGTCTCTGTCTCTGTCTCTGTCTCTCTCTCCCTTCAGTTGCTGCAATGATATTATTGCATGTGTGGACTAGCAGTACAGGCTGCTTTTGTAGGTATCTGCACATGTGCATGTGATGGCCTCTGCACCAATTGGTGGCCAGCATTTAGTAATTGCATGCAGCCTGCTGTGTGGTAATTGCAGTTCTCACTGTGATTTCAGGACACTGCTATAAAATGATAGGTTAGGTAGGCGTATGCCTTTCAGTTTTGCAAGGTGGGGACCATGCTGGTTTGCTGTGGACACTGTTGTGTCAGTCAGAAGGTTGGTATATCTCTCATATCTGAGGCTGTGCTGTAGCCACTGAAATGCATGTTGTACTGAAACCTGACTGTTGCTTCTTCCAGTTCACTCTTCTCATTGTGTATGTTAACTCACACCTGCTAATGCTAACACTGTTTACATGGGAGTATGTACTTTCCTGTGGGATTTGTGGATTAACTGGCATACAACAGTAGTTCTTGCAATGTGTTGCTATGGCTTTTCTATTTTCCCTTTACATTCACTCCTTGAATGCTTGATATTTGTCTTAACTGGAATGTGTTGCTATGGCTTTCCTATTTTCCATTTATATTCACTCCTTGTAATGCATGATATATTTCTTTCAGCAGTAAGTTCTTATATATCTGCTGTGGCTTGGTGGTACTTCATGCAGTCTGGTGAGTCCAAGGTCTGGGGTTTGACACTTGCAAAGGTATTTTATTTCGCTGCTGAGCAGTACTAGGGCCTTGTCATACAGAGTGAATAAGGCACTTTTAAATAGTTGTAAGCGGGAAGCAGGAAGTCAGTAGGGACACCAGCTAGGGATGTGCAGGCTGGGTGTAGGGAAGGTCCATAGCTGCACATTTCTTTAACTGCAATAGCTGTTCATATGTTTGAAATTTGGTGTGACATTTGAAACCTTCCACCCCTGAGAGAGGGGGGGTGAGGACAACTAAGTATATTGTACTAACAATTATGAATATCAGGCACATGCAGTACTTGTGAACTGCTATGCTGTCATTAGTATGTTACTGACTTCTGAACAGTTTGTGTTTTGTTTGTGTTGACATTAGCACAGTCTGCTCACGACAAGTAGACATATGTCAGTACTGTGTATTATTATGGATAGTAATCTGTCTGTGTACCTCCCACCTGTGGACATATCCAGCTGGTAGACGGAGGTTAGCCTATTATTCCTTGACTGTGCACCACACCAGTCTTTTAAGCACCTGCACAATGACATTGTCACAGGAGGTTGCTAGCAGTACATGGTTACATCCTTTGATATTTCTGTGTTGTACTCCTACATAAGGGCATGCTTGTGGAAGTAATTCTACATCTATTCGCAGAGTGTGCAACAGCAGACAGGCTGATATGCCTGTGTGTTTCTGACACTTCCAGGCCTCAGATACTCTCAGGTATATATTTGACCAGCCTCAGGGAAAGGTACATATCAGTGGGATACACCCGTGATATATTTCAGATATTCTGCAGTTGAGACTGTGGGGTATTTTGAGCATATGTATTACTACACCATTTCTGACATGCAAGCAGTGTCTACTCTAACTTATTGACAGTTAACATTACGTGGGATTCCCCACCTTTCTGCCTACTTTTAGTACATTTCACAGGGAGTCAGTGGGGCACAGCTAACATTTGTTTGCAAATCAGGGACATCCCTGTAAATCAGTCACAGTTGGGAGGTCTGGCCTCTTACCTATGCAAATATGGCAGTGTTTATCCTGCTCTGATACTGTGTGGGGTTTGTAAGGTGCTACTGTAACATTATTACCTACTAGCATAGCTGTTTCTTTTATCACACTCATGTAATGCAATTCCACAAGAATTGCCAGTAAAGATACACAGAACAAGCTTTGTGTAATGGCCTTCCGATTTTCCCTTTACATTCACTCATTGTATTTCATGTTATATTTCTTTCAGCACCAAGTTCTTGTATATCTGCTGTGGCTCAGTGGTAATTCATGCAGTCTAGTGTTTTCAAGGTCCGGGGTTTGAGACTGACTGGGGTATTTTATTTTTCTGATGAGCAGACTACAGGCCTTGTCATACAGAATGACTAAGGCACTTTTAAGCAGTTGTAAGCGGGTTTGCGTGAGTTTGTGCGAAGTTTAGCTATGCTTATCTACGCTTAGCTAAGTGCACACAAGCGCACACCCGCTGAATACTGCTTAAAAGTGCTTACTCCCGCTAACACCCGCGCTAATTTCCTTTAAAGAAAAGAAAATGGGGAAATAGGAAAGTGGTGAAAAAGGGGGCACAAAGAGGGTAGGACAGTAGGAAAACAAGCTCGGGATGTGCAGGAAGGATGTAGGGAAGGCCCATAGCTGCCCAATTCTTTACCAGCAACAGCTGTGCATATGTTAGAAATTTAGAGTGAGATTTGACACCTTCCACCCCTGAGAGAGGGGTGAGGACAACAAAATATGTTGTGCAGCCAATTGTAATTATCAGTTTACATGTCCAGCAGACATGTGTGCAAAATGGGCAGCTATGTATGGGGCGTAATTTGTTTGTGGGAACAGAGTGCCCTTTTTTTTTTTTTTTCAGGTGAGAGTGGAATGTGAGGCACAGGAAGTAGGTATATTTGGGGAGGTAGGTTGAGGAGGTTAACAGACAAGACAAACAAGACGCATACAGGGGCGGAGTATGACACATGTGGGGGGTAAACACAATTGACGGGGACAGATGTTTGGATATCCAAGCCCATGAGCCCACAGATGGCAACAATGGAACTGGGATCCCCATCCATGGGCAGTTACCACTGCGCCTTCACAGCCCAGGCCGGGGCTGTGCTGGGGCTGGATAGGATGGGCAGGCACACCCGTGAGTTGCGCCACTCTTGCCTCAAGCTGGCATAGGGGATCAGTCACGGAACACCTGATCTCACTACGCACCACAGTCCAGACCTTTTGGAGGGTGAGTGGAGGCTCTCCTCCGGCCACGCTTGAAGAGGGGTGACGAGCCCCATCCTCTGCAGCGCTTCTACCCGAAGGTGGCACAGGGCCACCGGAGGAGGAGGTCCTGGCCTGGGCACTGGTGCCAGGTGCACTCGCCAGCTGAGGTGGGAGAGGTGGGTCCGCTGGAACCCGCCTTCCCTGTTGTCCTATGTTTAGCAGTATTTTATGGCATTTTGGGTTAGTAACAAACAACACCATTCAAAATTAGTTGTAACAGCATGCATTAGTATTCCCATTAACCAAACACACATGAATTCCAAACATTGAGCAGCAAGCATAACACATGCATATTTAGAACAACAGTGGACATTCCAACAGCATGCAGAGTTGATTGGTGGCAACAGGCCATCAGGTTTGGTTATGTGAACAGGGCACATGCATCAACGTACATGCAGATATGTATAAACCAACAGGACAAATGTCCATGGGAATTAATTGTGAATACACATACCCAGTTTGGTGTGGAATGGCATAATTTGTGAAAATAGGGTAGGGTGGAGAAATATTACATTAACACTACCTATACATATACTGTACATTCCTAGTAGATGCAGATATATATCCCCTACATGTATTAGTACAGTTTCCTGTATGTAACCTTAGGAATGTTGGTGATGGGGATGTTACTGCTATATTAATATACATTCCATTTGTATTCATATATGTTCATATCTGGCTGTGTTCAGGTAAAGCATCCTGCTACATTTAATTTATATGGGTCTAGACAACTGTGGATGTTCAGCATTTCATACAACCATACTATCTCCATAATGCAAGGGTACAGCAACATATCCAAATTGTGGGACGGACACAGTCCATAGGTTCATAGGTTCATAGGTTCATACTAGGCTATCTGCCCGAGGGCATTTACAAGCCTAGCCCATCGTTTTGTGGCTTACGCCACCCCTTTAGTATGGGGAACTATACCCATTATTTTGCTGTGCCTCTGTCGAGCAGTGACACTGAGGTAATCCCTGGGGTATATCTGCGATCTCCCATCCATTGGTCAAGATTTCTCTTGAACAAGGCCAGCGAGGTGCTCTGCCTCACATGTACCGGGATTCTGTTCCACAGCATAGGGAGTCTTTGGGTGATGAATCTATCCCTCCAGCACGTCCTATTAATAGCCGTGTCGGTTTAAGTCTCCGCCCTTGTGGCTCTGATGGATCTAGATTTTTGAGGTGAAGCATATTCATCCAATCTGGGTTTGACATGGCCTTGTATGTTAGGCAAAGGTCACCTCTGAGCAATGATGGCGACTGAATAGAGCTGGAGTTCTTTCAGTCGGGCAGCATAGGATAGATTTTGAGACCCTTTATCCTTTTGGTGAGGAACTTTTGTGGCCTCTCCAGCTGCTGCAAGTGTCGGGTCAGATACATTCCAAATGGGGCATTGTACTCAATCATTGGTCTGATGAGTGATGAGTAAAGGGAGACTATAACCTCCCTTGATCTAGATGAGAATCCCTTCATGATAAGGTGGGCAATGTAGAGGTCTTCCTAACTACTTTAGCTACATGGGTGTCGAGCGACAGACTACTATCAACCTGGGTCCCCAGGTCCCTGATAACTTCTTCTGTGCTCAGTGGATTGCCTCCTATTTGGTAGCTAGGGGTAACCTTGTTTTCCGAAGGGTATGACTATGCATTTTTGGCATTTAACTTTAGGCCGTGGCTCTGGCACCAGTTATCCGTTTCTGTGAGACCCTTCTGAAGGATATCTGTGTCAGATGTGTTTTCTACTATGGCCCAGTTTGCAGTCATCTGCAAACTTTGTCAGCCATAACCCTCCTGTGTTTGCTTGTACTTCAGAAAAGTAGATGCCAAACAAGAGTGGGCCCAGGACTGAGCCCTGTGGGACACCACTTGTGACAGGCTTTGAGTCTGACATGGCGCCAGCAACTCTGACCCTGTGGGTTCTGTCACTCAGCCAGTTTGCAACCCATCTTGTGATGTATGGGTTAACATTTAAGCTGATGAGTTTTTCAATGATACCCGAGTGGGGTATTGTATCGAAGGCCTTAGCCAGATCGAGGTAGGCTGTATGGACTGCCTTTCCCTCATCAATGGCTTTGGTGACTGTTTCGAAAAAGTCAACCAAGTTTAAAAGGCATGATCTGCCTTTGACAAAGCCAAACTGGGTTGGATCCAAAGTCTGCAAATTCCCAATGTCTTTATTTATCAGGTCAATTATGATCCTCTCCATGGCTTTGCAGATAAGGCTTGTCAAGCTAATGGGCCGGTAATTACCAGGGTCGGTGGAGGCACCGCCTTTGTGAAGTGGGACCACAGTTGCAGTGCGCCACTCCTGGATGCGTATCCAGAGGTAAGACTTTGATTAAACAGCTGTCCTAGCTGTGGGTTTAATTCCTCATTGAGTTCATGGAGCACACAGCCGGGGACACCATCAGGTCCCATGGATGCTGTGTTTTTTGCTTTGGAGAGAGCAGTTCTCACTTGGCCGCTGGAGATGTTTGGGGGGCTGCAATCATTTGGTATAGATATCTCTCCTTTTGGGGAGGGTGAGAAGTTTGCACTGAACCTGTCAGCCAGTATGTTGGCAATGTCTGTAGGATCAGTAATCTTCACATCATTTTGAACTAGTTCTGAGCATATCTGGGAGTTTCCTCCTAGGTTTCTAACATAGCTAAAGAAGGCCTTATGATTGTCTTTTGAGTCTTTAGCTATTTTTCTCTCGAAATTTGCTTTGGATGATTTTATGAGAGCTCTTAGTTTTTACTTATAGTGATCAAGGGTGTCTTACCTTTTAAGGATTTTGCTCTATCTTGTAGTAGCTTCCTCCTTTTGTTGTAGAGTTTGTTTATGGCTGGGGTCCACCAGACTGGGCGCTTACCTTTGGTACAAAGAGTCTTTGTTTTGCTTGGGATTGCCTTATCCATGCAGTCCTGCAGGTGCTGGTAGAAGGCATTTGTAAGTGATTCAGCGGCTTGAGTACTGTTTTCCGGCGGCTCGGGGGCCTTAAAGGAGACCACACTAGTCTTTAGAAGTGTGAAGTCGGCGTTTGGGAAGTTCTTTACTGTGGTCTTTTATTTCAGGTGGGGTGGGATGAGGACCTCCAGCGAGATTAGTTGTGATCTGATCTCACCAGTGAGGGTATACTTCGGTGTTGAACATTGTGCTCCCATGTTCGTGATGATGAGATCAAGTATGTTATCTCCTCTTGTGGGAATGGTGACTAGTTGTTCCATGGCATTTGAGTTTATGAATTCCAGGAACTTTTGGGCTAGGGTGTTTGGGCTTGAGTAGTGTTCCCAGTCTATATTTGGGTAATTGAAGTCACCTAGTATGATGGTGTTTGGTGATACATTTATCCCCTCTAGTGTTTTCAGGAAGGCCATGTGAGGTTCCTGAGTTTGTGAGGTGGCCTGTAACATGCTACTATTTGCAGAGCAGTCTTGCCTACGGTTAATTGCACCTGGATGGTCTCCGATGCATCATGCGTTGCCACCAGTCTTGAGGTGTGGGTGTCCTTGATGAATATGGATACCCCCCCTCCTTTCTTGGTATTTTCCTGATTTTGGGGCGGAACGCATGATATGAGGTAAAACCTGATAGCGCTGGGGTGCTCTCAGGAGCCTTGAACCAGGTTTCTGTCACAGCACAGACATCGATGTTCTCCATACTGAGAAGGGCCTCGAGTGCGTGCATTTTGAGATTTAGACTTCTGGCATTGAGCAGCATTACCCTTAGTTTATTTCCTTTTTTGTGTTCTAGGGTGGTAGGTTTAGAATTTGAGCCTTGCCTAAAAAAGGCACTATGGGGGTGGCAAGAGCCTTTGCCAATATCCGAATCCCAGGGTGACAGGTGCAAGCTGTCCTTACTTGAAGCAGCGTGGCTTGTCCAGCATGTCATCCCAGGCAGACAGATACTGGATCCCCTTTGAATGACACCAGTGTTTAAGCCAATTGTTAAAGCTGATCATCTTATCTCTGTATTGTGGCATCATTCTTGGTGAAGGTAGGATACTGCTCAAGGTCAGGGTCATACCTGCCTGGGCTACATAATCAGAGAGCTCCTCAATGTCTCTTTTCATGTAGTCCAAGGAGGTACGTCTCAGGTCGTTTACACCAGCGTGGACAATGACTGAGTCATATTTGTACCTGCTGTTGAGAGACCTGAGTGCTTGCGTTATGTGGCGGATTCTAGCGCCCGACAGACAGCTTACTGTGACCTTCTCCTTACTCAGTCTGGTGGGCGGGACATCAGTGTGTCTGACTATGGAGTCACCAATGACTAGTGTGTCTGGCATTGTGTTTGGCCTTAAGGGCTGTGACTGTTTGACACTCTGACTGTGAGGTCTATGTGTTGCAGGTGTTGTGTTCTGAGGTGGTGGTTTTGGGTGTCTGCTTTGGTGGCCTCTGCTGTTTTGGTAGATTTTTGATCAGAGCCTCGAGTATGTCTTTGTGTGTTTATGTGTATGATTTGAGGTTGTAATGGTACTATGTGAGACTGGGTCTATAGTGTGTGTGGTAACCTTCCCTCCTGACTGGTCTTGCCAGTCCTATGTTGAAGAGCTCAGCCTCCAGTTTGGCCATATAGTTGCATCTCTCATGTATTTGTGTTTTGTGGGAGGAGGAGAGGGTTGTCTGTGTACATGAGGCAATTGTAACATTGCCTCAATATTCCCAGGTTCACCAGCTGAGCAGGAGATGACACTAGCAACTGATCCTCGACATGCTAGAAGGATAGACAAAAAACTTTAAAAAGATTCCGGGGATGTGGGTGACCGAGAAAATGGGGGGTTGCCTTTTGGGGTGCTATCTATAAGAGTGCCGTATCAAGGTAATAAGTACTGTAGGAGCAAGTGCTAGGTTTAACAGATAGAGAATAGTCTACTTAGAGTCAAGTAGAGATGATTTTTTTAGTTATAGGATACGCTGATTAGATGAGTAGTATAGGTCGAGGAAGGTAGTTTCAAGGGAAAATTTGAAGAGTGGACTTTAGGTAGCCTGAATAGTTTAAACCTGCTTAACCGGCGCTGCCCTAGTGTGCAACAGTGGCAACTCCGCTAAACCGGCTAAATCACGCTAATGAGCTAAAAGCGTGCTTTATAGCAGGGGGCTGGAAAAGACAGGAAATGACCCAAAATGGCCAATAAACTACAAGTTACTGCCTTAAACCACTCCTCTGAGGACAGACAGGCAGTTCAGTACTCCCTACTCCCACTAGTGAGTAAAGAAACTACCCCTTGACCAAACAAGGAAAATGGAGAAAACAGGAACCAAGACAAAGCCCAGGGATCAGCAAAATCTGGTCTCTGGAACACTAGTTTAGGAAAGTATGGAAAGCAAGGATATTTTTTTGTTTTTTTCAAGTTTTTTTTTTACAGAAAAGCAGAAAACACAATAAATGCTATGATTTTCGATTAAATGCTATCAAAAGCTAGTACACTTGAGTGTATTAGCCTGTAGTTTAACTTTTAGGCAAAACTTAAACTAGCAAGTGCAGTAAACAGTTTTAACTTATAAACACAGAAAAAACAGTGCAAACTTTGATAAAATAAGCAGAAACAGTAGTCGAAAGGCACAAAAAGTCGAAAAAGCCAAGAAAAATACTTAAAATCTGGAAAGGTAGTCTTTTCTGGTCTCTGCTGCTAGAGGAACACTGCTGGCCACCACGAGGAGCTGTGCTGAGTTCTCAATAGCTGGAAAAGCCCGCCAAAACGTGCTTTATAGCAGGGGCTGGAAAAGACAGGAAATGACCCAAAATGGCCAATAAACTACAAGTTACTGCCTTAAACCACTCCTCTGAGGACAAACAGGCAGTTCAGTACTCCCTACTCCCACTAGTGAGTAAAGAAACTACCCCTTGACCAAACAAGGAAAATGGAGAAAACAGGAACCAAGACAAAGCCCAGGGATCAGCAAAATCTGGTCTCTGGAACACTAGTTTAGGAAAGTATGGAAAGCAAGGATATTTTTTTGTTTTTCAAGTTTTTTACAGAAAAGCAGAAAACACAATAAATGCTATGATTTTCGATTAAATGCTATCAAAAGCTAGTACACTTGAGTGTATTAGCCTGTAGTTTAACTTTTAGGCAAAACTTAAACTAGCAAGTGCAGTAAACAGTTTTAACTTATAAACACAGTAAAAACAGTGCAAACTTTGATAAAATAAGCAGAAACAGTAGACGAAAAGCCCCAAAAGTCGAAAAAGCCAAGAAAAATACTTAAAATCTGGAAAGGTAGTCTTTTCTGGTCTCTGCTGCTAGAGGAACACTGCTGGCCACCACGAGGAGCTGTGCTGAGTTCTCAATAGCTGGAAAAGCCCGCCAAAACGTGCTTTATAGCAGGGGCTGGAAAAGACAGGAAATGACCCAAAATGGCCAATAAACTACAAGTTACTGCCTTAAACCACTCCTCTGAGGACAAACAGGCAGTTCAGTACTCCCTACTCCCACTAGTGAGTAAAGAAACTACCCCTTGACCAAACAAGGAAAATGGAGAAAACAGGAACCAAGACAAAGCCCAGGGATCAGCAAAATCTGGTCTCTGGAACACTAGTTTAGGAAAGTATGGAAAGCAAGGATATTTTTTTTGTTTTTTCAAGTTTTTTTTACAGAAAAGCAGAAAACACAATAAATGCTATGATTTTCGATTAAATGCTATCAAAAGCTAGTACACTTGAGTGTATTAGCCTGTAGTTTAACTTTTAGGCAAAACTTAAACTAGCAAGTGCAGTAAACAGTTTTAACTTATAAACACAGAAAAACAGTGCAAACTTTGATAAAATAAGCAGAAACAGTAGTCGAAAGGCAAAAAAGTCGAAAAAGCCAAGAAAAATACTTAAAATCTGGAAAGGTAGTCTTTTCTGGTCTCTGCTGCTAGAGGAACACTGCTGGCCACCACGAGGAGCTGTGCTGAGTTCTCAATAGCTGGAAAAGCCCGCCAAAACGTGCTTTATAGCAGGGGCTGGAAAGACAGGAAATGACCCAAAATGGCCAATAAACTACAAGTTACTGCCTTAAACCACTCCTCTGAGGACAAACAGGCAGTTCAGTACTCCCTACTCCCACTAGTGAGTAAAGAAACTACCCTTGACCAAACAAGGAAAATGGAGAAAACAGGAACCAAGACAAAGCCCAGGGATCAGCAAAATCTGGTCTCTGGAACACTAGTTAGGAAAGTATGGAAAGCAAGGATATTTTTTTTTTTTTTCAAGTTTTTTACAGAAAAGCAGAAAACACAATAAATGCTATGATTTTCGATTAAATGCTATCAAAAGCTAGTACACTTGAGTGTATTAGCCTGTAGTTTAACTTTTAGGCAAAACTTAAACTAGCAAGTGCAGTAAACAGTTTTAACTTATAAACACAGAAAAAACAGTGCAAACTTTGATAAAATAAGCAGAAACAGTAGTCGAAAGGCACAAAAAGTCGAAAAAGCCAAGAAAACTACTTAAAATCTGGAAAGGTAGTCTTTTCTGGTCTCTGCTGCTAGAGGAACACTGCTGGCCACCACGAGGAGCTGTGCTGAGTTCTGTACTTTATTAAAGACATTTCACTCTTTGGTTGTGGCTGTCTCATTCATTTCATTATGTAGTGAATGCAGTATACCTTTATTCCAGACTTATTACAGCTTTCTTGATAGCTTCAAACTCTTTCTCACACTCTCTCACTTATTTTATATTTACATTTCAGGATGGTACTTAATTCCTGGCTTTATTAACATTTATTACTGGGTTACAACAATCCTTTCCAGCTGACTGACTTATTTCATATGGCAGAATTTACAAGGATGTATTCGACACTTGTCTGTCCTTTGTTGATTTATTACAACACTCATTTTCAGGCTGAAGCAGTTATCTGATATTACAATACAGGTGGAAACTCTATTTGAGACTTGTTTAATCTTTATTAATGGATTGCAATACTCTTTTTCAGGCTGCATCTCTTATCTAATCTTACAATACTAGCAGAATCTTTCTTCTAGGCTTATTTGACCTTTATTACTGGGTTACAACACTGAACTCTTTTACAGGCTGTCTCACTTATATTCTATAACAATACCAGCAGAATAATTACTAACCTGCCTGGTGGCACAACCTTGCCAGCCTATCAGCATAGGCTTGCCGATTCATGGAACAAACACCTGCAGCTGTAATATAAATGAAGGAATATTGGAACATACCTATCCATACTATAGGCTAGGATAGCATTTCTTATATACTTAATTACATGGATACTTACTCAGTAGTGGGGCATTGGGCATTTGACGGGCCTCCTGGATCCATCGGTTCAGTTGGTCCTCCTTTCGTTGCTTCAGGTCCGCATGGTGGTGACGGACCTGTTCACCAGTCCTCGGAATGCCTGTGGCACTGGTGAGATCATGTGCCAACTGGTTCCACGCCTCTGCCTTGTACGCTCCCCATTGAACCTGGCCCTGCATGAGTTGGCCTTCATGATGATGGACTAGGAGCCATACCATATATTTTGACTCCTCAATGCCCCACCTTTGTGCTCTAAAGTGATTTCCCTCTCCTGCACCTGCCATCCGGACTGCAAATGGGTACTACAATCAGTTATGGTGTGTATTCCCACCTATGGGGCTTTTATATGCCGGTTTTCCCACACTTATTTGTGATTGGCCATTTTGGATATTGATCAGCTTACAGCAAACCTGCTTTGTCATGGTTATATTTTCATTCATTTCTATATGTATGGTAATACTGTATTTCTAAGTACAACTATCATGGCTTAGTGGTTCAGTACTTTGACTATGGTGCACAGTATCCCGGGTTCGACCCTTGTCATTGCTTTTTTATTTTACTACTGTCTAGACAGGCTAGGAGGTGTGTCTGTGTAAAGGCGACTTTGCTACAGGTTGCTCAATGTTGCCCGACGGTAAGCTGGTTGGCACGCTGCGCAGCTCCGCAAAAACGGCTTATGCTGGGTAACACGTTATTTAGCTATAAGCAGTCATATTAAGCTGGGTAAAGTGCTGCTGAGCTATGGGCCCTCATATAAAGCTTGTTAAAGTGCTGCTCAGCTACGGGCACTCATATTAAGCTTGCTAAAGCGCTGCTCAGCTACGGGCACTCATATTAAGCTTGTTAAAGCGCTGCTAAGCTATGGGCAATTATGTTTCTTTTTTTATATATTATATCGGTTTTGTTCAAATATACATGGGCGATTTCATTACATTTTACTTAAATTATAGTTATATATGTCGGGGAATTGTTTCATACTTATTTAAATAAAAAATGGAGAATGATGTTGTGGGGGCTCAAACCGTGACTACCTCCTCTTTGGCTGATGTCTCTACCGCTATGCTATTGCTACTTGGTTTAATTTGCATATGTAGATCTTATATGCTTTTCAATGTCTGCTAACTGTGGCTGAGCAAAGGGCATACCCGTGCAAACGAGCGCAAATGCGGGCAAACATATTGGAAATTATAAAACAAAAAAATGAAACTGTTATTTTTACATTTTATACATTTTCAGTAGGGTTTAGTCTGTGGGGATGTGTGGTGCGTTCCTTGACATTTCAGCGGACTCACTCATGGGTGCTTACTATCAGGACTCTGACTCTTCTGGGGGCGTGTCCCTTTGCAGTACTCGACAATCGGACACGCCCCCTACTTTCCTACAAGGACCGTGTTAGACTAGGGTATGTTTCAGCATGCCCTCATGAATATGCATGGCATGCTGACGTCATACCGTTCAACTGCAGCTTCCGTGTAAGACTTATTTAGTCTTACATGGAGGATTGCTGAATCTGGGGGCATATGTTCGAACTTTTAAAAGTCCGATCTGACTGAATGGCGATATCAGTACAGAGCGGAAAGGGAAGATTTCCCATTTCTGCAATGTAGTGCGATCTCAGAGTTGGAATATTTAAGTAAAGGGGTGTGAGGGGTGCAGGGGCCGTAGCCCCCTTGCTATAGATGTTTAGTTTTGTGTTTTTTGGTTTTATGTGGTTTTATGTTAGTGTTCGAACTTTTACAAGTTCAAATATGTGGTCTCGACCATATGTGGTTCGAACTAGCAAAAGTTTGATCTATTGAAGTAGATATATATATATATATATATATATATATATATATATATATATATATATATAGAGAGAGAGAGAGAGAGATGATATATATATATATATATATATATATATATATATATATATATATATATATATATATAGGTTTATCTTCATTTTGCTGCAAATGGTATGTGCGATCGTGCCTTTGTGCAACTCGTTAGTGCGAATTAGGGAACATTTCTGAGGACAAATGTCAAAAATGGTTTAGCTGAAAAACATTTTAGACATTTGTCCCGTATGTTTGAATGGCTAAATGCATTCGCATTGTAGCCATTCAAACATATGTGAGTCACTGTTGTGAGTTTTTTGCATTTGTCCTTTTGATGAAAGGACATTGCACACACCACTCATGACAAAATGAAGGTAAACCTAGATATATATATATATATATATATATATATATACACACACACACACACACACACACACACACACACACACACACACACACATATATATATATATATATATGTGTGTGTGTGTGTGTTTGTGTGTGTGTGTGTGTGTGTGTGTGTGTGTGTGTATATATAACAGCACTAATGCCACAGGATGTTGGATGACTGAAGCATGTGCAATTCTTATAGCTCATGTGGAGTAGTAGTAACTGCTGTGACTGGAATGCACAGGGTCCTGGATTTAAGGCTTGCCAGGGATGTGTGTTTTTCCCTTATGTTAAATAACTGTAGTGCATGATATGTTTGTAAAAGCATTATAAATTCCTATGGCTCAGATTGTGTAGAGGTATGTTGCTGTGGTTTGTAGTGTACAGGGTCCTAGGTTCAAGTCTTGGTAGTGATGACTTTTTTTCATTAATGTTAAATGACCATAATACATGATATGTTTGTATAAGCATTTAAAAGCATTACAGCTCAGATGGTGTAGTGGTATGTTGCTGTGATTTTATTGTTCAGGGTCCTGAGTTTGAGACTTTGCAGCGTTGGTTATTTTTTTGCTGGGCAAAACAAGGGTTGATGGAGACAGAGTGATTATAGTACTTTTAAGCAGTTGTAAGTGGGTGTGCGTGATTTTTACACAAAGCTAAGCTACGCTAAGAGACGATTAAGTCTTCTTAGCTTTGTTTAGCAAAAATTATTCCAGCTTACACCCACGATAATTTTACATAAAGAAAAGAAAAAAAGGGTGATATGAAAGTGGTGAAATGGGGGCAAGCATTAGGAAAAGCAACTAGGGATGTGCAGGACAGGTGTAGGAAAGGACCATAGCTCTACATTTCTTCTGCAACAACAGCTGTGACTGATGTGGAAAATTTGGAATTTACAGACTCACACCCCACAGGGAGGGGTGCTGGCAACATACATTTGTAGAGTAATTTGGTTATAGATTGATTTATGTCACTGGACATGGTGGCAAAATTTAGAGCTATGTATGGAGCAATGATTTTTTTTGTGGGACAGATACCCTTTTTTTAAGGTGAGAGTGGGATGTTGGGGAAGGGCTGTAGGTATGTTTGGAGAGGTAGGTTGGGTAGGATAGGTTGCATTTGCATAAAGACAAGACACACAAGACAGCAGACAGTGGTGGTATATGACACATGAGGGGAGTAAACACCTTGGATGGGGAGGGTGATTGGAATTTCCAATACCATTGTGCGGGAGAAAGTTTATTTGTATACAAGGTTTTTGGATGACATTTTTATTATCTTTAATGGCACCCATGAGGAGGCTCTGAGTTTAGTTGACAGTTTCAACAGCTCATCCAATTTTCTGAAATTTACATCAGCTGTTGACCCTGATAGAATATCCTACCTAGACGTGGAGCTTTTCAAGGACAGGGGTAAGAGTCGTTTTTCAGCCAAAATTCATTGAAAACTGACCTTTTCAAACTCCTATTTACATTTTGACAGGGAACATCCAGCTCATCAAAAGAGAGCCATAGCCAAGGGCCAATTGGTCAGGGCAGCCAGGATGGTATCCGAAGACAGTGATTTTTTTGGACAAGTGTTGGTTTATTTCCAACTTGTTCTTGTGTCGAGGGTACCCAGAGGATTTTATTGCTGAGTTATGCTCTGAGGCCAGGGGTAAAAGGGCCAATGGTCATTTTCAACCTATTTTGGGGCACTCCGAGTTGGAGCCAATGGCTCCTCCTCCCCCTCAATCTGACCATAACAGCAACAGGTGCCAGTGTAATTTAATCCTGTCCTTCAATTTGGATGCCAATGAGATAGTGTCTATAATTAAGAAGAACTGGAGTTTGCTATCAACTGACTTGGCCGATAGGGCTGGCTCTAACCAATTTCCTTTGGTGACTTTTAGGAGAGGCCCCAACATCAAGGATATCTTGGAAATGAAATCCAGGAATGTATCCCCACGTTCTGGAATGTATAAATGCAATATGTGTAGGTTTTGTAGATACGTTAAAGCATGCACAGCTTTTTTGATCAGGAACAGGAAGTTCCTTATCCGAGGGAGATATAATTGTGCCAGCAACCAAATGGTATACTTAGCTCAATATTCATACTGTCCCGGGTTTTATATTGGTAAGACTGATAGGAGGTTACAAGACAGAATGTATGAGCACTTGTATGCCATTAAAAGGGACAGGTTGGACAACGCTTTAGCTATGCGCATCCATGACAATCCAGGGCATGAGCTTACTTTCTCGGTGATTGATCACCTATGCACCGGGAATATGGGGGGGCTGGAGTCGCTTAGATTGGAGTGCAGAGAACTCATGTGGCAGCTAAGGTCTCAACACCATGTTAACTATTAGTTGTTTTTTGAAATTAAGAAGTTTAGCGAGGTGAAGCTTCTAACAAGGAGAGGAGGAGAGATGGTTCCCTTGATTGTTGTCAAGTTTGGGTGTATTTTTTTTGGCATTTCCAGCACCCAGTTTGTCATCCATTTGTTATTTATTTATTATGTTCCCAGACCGGGAATTGGCCCAGGTCTGGTTTTATTTGGGCTGAGCCATGTCACCCTTCTGTTAATCCCTTTACTCCTAGTTAGATAGATAGACATATAGTTATATAATTTGAAACATTTTTAAATTTGTATATCTGCCGTAGGTAGTTTTTATGTTTGTATATAATAGTTCATACTAGTAGATCTCGAGTTTCACTTTAGATGTTAGAATTCATTGTCAGTGTGGTTGATATAATTCACCCACCCTTGACATATATATATATATATTCTTAACACATATAGATATATATATTTTTAGTTATTATTGTTTATCCATTTATTTAGTTTTTGACATGTTTTGATATTTTCTGATGGCAGGCAGTTTGCTAGTTATTTATAAAGGGGAATAGTTTTTATCACATGGTATTATATATTATTGTATTTTAATTTTCATATTATTATATTTTAACATGTTGCTAATATGCATTTTGGACCAACGCCTTTAAAATGTGTTAGAGTGAAAGGGGGGGGGCGTGTTTATGTGTTTGAATATTAAGGAATTCAGTGTGATGGCACGAGCTTGTTCTTTCTGATGAAGTTGGTGCAGTGCGCCGACAAAAAGCTTTGATGTTCGGCTTTAAATAAAATTATTTTTTTACTTCAGCATGTTTGCTTCTTTGGATTTGGATTATTAAACCTGTGGACATTGTGAATATCTCTGGTGTTTCCTGAGTTGGCAGTGGTTGGTTTAGGTATAGGAAAGGACCATAGCTCTACATTTCTTCTGCAACAACAGCTGTGACTGATGTGGACAATTTGGAATTTACAGACTCAAACCCCACAGGGATGGGTGCTGGCAACATACATTTGTAGAGTAATTTGGTTATAGATTGATTTATGTGACTGGACATGGTGGCAAAATGTAGAGCTATGTATGGAGCAATGATTTTTTTTGCAGGACAGAGACCCTTTTTTAAGGTGAGAGTGGGATGTTGGGAAAGGGCTGTAGGTATGTTTGGAGAGGTAGGTTGGGTAGGATAGGTTGCATTTGCATAAAGACAAGACAGCAGACAGTGGTGGTATATGACACATGAGGGGAGTAAACACCTTGGACGGGGAGGGTGGTTGGGAATCAGATGCCCATGAGCGTCCAAATGGATACAGTCGGACTGAGGTCCCCACCCATGGGCAGTCACCACTGCACCTTCATGGCCCCAAAGGTGGCTGTGCTGGTGGCTGGACAACAGGGGCAGCATGCCCCTCCAGGTGCACCAGGTGGCCCTCCATTTGGTGCTACCATGCATCCAACTCAGAGCAGATGACACTATACAACATACCCTGGAACATGTTATGGGTGATGGGCTCCTCTCCACGCCCGCTCCTGGGGGGAGGGGATGGGCCCCATCCCTTGAGGTGGTTCCACCCAAGGGTGGTGCAGGACCAGCAGAGGAGGATGTTCCAGGTTGGGTCACAGATGTGCTGGGGCCTGGTGCCATGGCCAGATGAGGTGGGACAGGTGGGTCTGCCAGGATCTGCCTTCCCAAAAGTGTTATGGTGTTGTGGTTTTCCAAGATATATTAGTTAGTCATGAACAAAACAAAACATTTCAAAATTAGTTATAACAGCATGCATAGGTGTTCCAATTAACCCAAACCAACAAATTTGAAACAGTTGCATAGCAAACAGAACACATACATAAATGGAAAAAACAGTAAGCATTTTTACAGCATACAAGTTACATTGAAGGCAACAGGCCACCAGTAATGGTATTTGAACAAGGTATGTTAATATGCAACAATTAAATATATGAACAATAACAGAACACGTGTCTCAACAATAGGTTTTGAGAACAACATACATGTAGTATATGAATAGTAATTAATGATGCAGATGAGGGGTGGGGAAGAGAAAAATTCATTAACAACTGTAAAGGCTTCTATTTTTCACAATAGTACTGCTCAATTTTCTACAGGTCTGCCCTTACTTTACATCTACCTATGGCCCATAGTTTCTGTAGTACATACATACCTATTAGACTGTCAACCTGTAATTGTATGGGGCAGACTGGGAGGGCTATGTCTACATTACTAGAGTGGGCTTGTACATGTCAGGGTTACATACTTACCAAAGAAGGGGTACCCTGCACTGATGTTGTGTGAGCCTGCTACTGGCATACGTCACCTGGATTCCTATCTGTGTCCATAGTGATTGGCAGCAGTGGCCACTAGCTATGACAGCATGACACTTGAGAGATGTATTAGGAAGAGTACATGGTATATGTACCTATCCTGCTGTCATTTGCAAGAATGGGGTTGGACATAGGGACAGTTGTACACAATGTATTGGTATACACTTCATACAGCCACTGCAAACATTTCTTTACCTATAAGACCTGTGGAGAAAGTATCTGTTACCACATCTGACTCTTTCTACCAATATTCAAGATTTCTTGAGTGTATATATACACACATCTCAGTAACACTCCCTGGATTCGAACCATGTCTGAGTGTGCTAAAATGAACAACAAGGCTATTTCTCATCACACTAAGCTACTGGGGATCTGCATTCTTGTTTGACTGTTTTCTTCTTAATACTCTGTGAGTTAGACAATCTGTCCTTGTAATCCTGAGATTCATGCATGACAGATAGTGTACTGTGTATTAAGCCTTTGAAATAATGCAATCTGGAAAGCAAAGGTTACCACAAGGCAATGCAGCAGGGGCACACTATAATACATTGGACATTACTATTCAGGGTTCAAATCTTAGTGCATAACATATTTCATATTTCATTTATATCTTGTTTTACAACTCCACAATCTAGTGTTTTGCATAATAGCTGGGTCTCAAAACAACCTCAGTTAATTCATGCTGTCAAAGCCATATTTGCTGTGAAGAACCTGTACACATTCTATTTCTACAACAACATATCAGAGTAAACACAACAGTTGGTGGTATAGGTCTTTATTTCACTTATATGGCACAGTGCTTTAATACTGCATATCCTGTACATCAATATTAGTCTGGCAAACCTTTATTTAATCATTAGAAAGAGAACATACTACACCTACTGGCAGTAGACAATTTACTCCTTTTTATTTATTTCACTATAAACTGCAAAGTAGATCTGTACTCATCAGCCTGTCGGAGCAGCCTTGTCAGTCTGTTGGCATGAGCCTCAACATTCCTAGCCCTCTCTGCTGCAGCTGTAGGGGGAGAAAACAAACATTATGCATACCTGTCTATCGCATACTCAGGCTAGGATTTGGTACAGCTATAGATGAGATACTTACAAACTACTGGAACATTCCGTGCCTAAACATCTTGGATCCACTGGGCCAAGAGTGCCCCCTTTCTCCGCTTTAGGTCAGCATAATGATGCCATACCTGCTCACCAGTTTGGGGGATTCCAGTGGCACTAGTGAGGTCATGTATCAGATGGTCCTGGGCCTCCACTTTGTACTGAGCGCCCTGGTACTGGCCCTGCAGCAGTCTGTCATCATGGTTTTCTATGAGATGCCCAACCATGACCCTGGACTCCTGAATGCCCCAGCACTGCATCCAAAAGAGCAGTCCCTCTCCAACACCAAACATGGTTCCTGCAGAGATCAGACTACAACAGGTTATGGCTGTATTCCCACCTGTGTGGTTTAAATAAGGCCATATTCCAGCCCTTTGCTGTCAATGGACCATTTTTAAAATGCTAACCTCAGCTAACTGGTGCACAAATGTGCTAAGCTGCGTTGAACAGTGCTTAAAGGGGTAAATGTTGAGTATTGCTTAACAGTGCACAGATCTGCTAAGCTGAGCTGACTGCTGCTTAGTATTTATGTCTAAGCAGTGCTTAAGCTGGCTAAGCATAGCTGACCAGTGCTAACCATTGCTCACTTTTCATTTAAAAAAATCAGAATTATAACTTAATTAATCATTACTGACATATTATTAAGTGTATATGATTTACTTTACATGACGTCCCTCTCTGCTTTCATTACATTACCTTGGGGTGTGACTATACTGTATGGGACACATGTGTATACATGGGTGATTTCACATGTTATATTTATTATTATTTATTTTATTTATTTTACATTTGTTGACCAGGATAGCCTGATTGGATACATGTCCATTTTCAGTGGAGGCCTGGGGAGAAAAGCACCAAACTCACAAACAGATAAAGACAAGCAAGTTACAGTATACGCATAAACATATTGTATTAACATACAAGTTACAGTCTGACATTTCAAGCTTATGAAGAATTCAGTTTATATACAGAAATATATACAAATATGTTACAGTTTCTCTTATCAAACATATAGGTGCAGCTTATATACAGAGTATCTGCAAATATATTCCAGTTTCTCTTTTCAAACCTTTTAGTGTAAGAGGTTATGAATAAGAAATTGCAGGGATATGGAAGTAGATGAGGCTTTAGTCAGGGTTAGAGCAAGTACATAACCAGTGAGTTTTAAAATACTGGGTTAGATTTTTTTTTAACTGATTCAGGGAGGGGTTCAGACTAAGGTCAGATGGGAGCAAATTCCAGGTTTGCCTACTGAATTTGCAAACAAAGATTCTCCAGATAGGTTGTTAGCTTTAACAAACTGAACCAAAAGTTTTGTAGTGGCCTGAAGAGGCCTAGTGTTTTTGTACGGATGGATAATGCTTTTAAGGAAGGATGCTTTTTTCTGGATGGTTAATAACCTTGATTCCTACAATAAGTTGATTAAATTGAATTAGCCTGGGGAGTTTTAGATAACCTAAGAGGTGGAGGTTTTGACAAAGGTGTGTCCTGTAGGGAGCTCCTGTGGCAAACCTGACAATTTGATTGTAGCAGCTAGAGAGTTTACTGAGATCAGTTTTGTTCAAGTTTCTGAGCATTGGTGAGGCATAGAGTAGAGTTGAAAGCAGATGGGTATGGGCAATGGCAGTCCTAGCTATAGGGGTGAGAAAAGGTTTGTTTTTGTATAGGGAGCCAAGTTTTTTATTAATGGTTTTAATAGTTTGGTTTACATGCATATCATATTTGAGATTGTTGTCTATTATAACACCCAGGAGTTTGGTATACATATCTGGTGAGATTATGGTCCCATTGTTAGATGTTATAGTAAATGAAGGTTGAGAGGTTTTGTGAGTAGGGGAAAAGAGCAATAGCTTTGTTTTATTAGGGTTTAATATCAGCTGGTGATTAAAGATCCAGTTTTCCACTGTATTAAAGGTTTTCGGGGTTAAACTAAGGAAATCTGTAGGGATAGAGGCTGAACAAATCAGGGTGGAGGCATTGGCATATTGTATACAGGTTGCATTTGGGGTTACAGTGTGGAGGTCATTGATAAAGAGGGAGAAAAGAAGGGGACCTAATATGGAGCCTTGAGGGACACCAAGAGTAATGGGGCAAAGGGTGGAGAGTTTGTTCTGCCAAAAAGGACAGCCTGGTGTCTTCCACTAAGTTAAGATTGAAACCATTGTATAGCATGGCTGTTTAGGGATATTTTATTTAGGGTAAGTAAGAGTAGCTGGTGGTTAACCATGTCAAAGTCCGTGGATAGATGAAACAGTGCAGAAATAGTTTGTTGTTGTTACGGTTGGAATTTATGACATTAGAAAAGGAGAGGAGGGCTGAGGTGGCACTGTGCTGTGGTCTAAATCCATGCTGGTAGTTGGCCAGAAGATTATTTTGAATAAGGTAATGTAAGAGTTGTTTATGGATGCACTTTTCCATAATTTTAGCCAGAGGGGAAAGGATAGCTATTGGTCTATAGTTTGACAATTCAGTGGAGCTGTCACCTTTATGGAGTGGTATGACATGGGATATTTTCCAGATATAGGAGATATAGACTTCAGTTATGGTTCTGTTTATCTGTATATGCACTCACACTTACATTTTGAATGAGCTACACTACCCTGGTTAACAAATATCAATTACTACATAATATATAACAAAAAATAATTTTAACAATGCTTTCCCATGTAAAAATGAAGTGCCTGTCTTGGTACTTGAACCATGAGCTACTGCATTCAAAGCCAGGGCTCTAACCACTATGCTATCTCACCATTAAGGGTCTGAGCTATACATTTTTATTTAGCTCCTATGAGATGTTTAAGCAATGTCGAGTAGAGGGCCAAAGCGCACAAACCTGCTCAGCTATGCTTAAACTTTACTTGGAATGGAAAAAAAAAGTTTAATAAAAGCACTTTAATTACATGTATCAATACTCCTTGTAAGTCATATTTGGTAATGCACTACCTGTCATTCTATCAACTGCCTAAGTCTGTATGGGCAATCTTAGGATTGAAGTCACTACATAATGGCATACATTTGAATTTCAGACTTCTAATCTTTCCCTGCATATTATGTTGATACAAACCCTGTTCCTCTACAAACTTTCTAAGTTTGTAAGGGCAATATTTGTGATCTGTCCCTATTTGTCCCCCATCATTTTAGGCTTTGTCCAGATTTATTGCTCTAAGAGGTTGAGAGGTATGCCCCCATCATTGTAGGATTTGCCCAGTTTTTTGGCTCTGAGAGGTTGAGAGGCACACCCTCCATCATTGTATACTTTGTCCAGATTTTTGGCTCTGAGAGGATGAGAGGTATGCCCTCTATCATTCTAGGCTTTGTCCGGATTTTTTGCTCTGATAGGTTGAGAGGTATGGTGACAGTGCCGTATAGCACTTTCGGAATGCAGAGGGTGTGTGACAGTACCTGTCACACACCACCTACATTGCTTCCTATTTAAATACCTGCTTTCAGTGTCTGTGGACACTGACAGCAGTTAGAAAGTGCCATATGGCACTTTGACAATTCAGATGGTGTGTCACAGTACCTGTCACACACCTCCTCCATTGCTTCCTATTGAAATACCTGCTTTCAGTGTCCACAGACACTGACAGCAGTTAGAAAGTGCCTTACGGCACTTTGACAATGCAGGGTGTGTGTGACAGTACCTGTCACACACCCCCTCCATTGTGTCCTATTTAGATTTCCTGCTTTCAGTGTATGCAGACACTGAAAGCAGTTAGAAAGTGCTGTATGGCACTTTCAGAGTGCAGGAGGTGTGTTGGATGTGTGAGCACTACTGGAACACGACCTGCACTCACTAGTGTTCATGTCCATAAAGCTGTTATCAGAAATGTGCCTTCATTAATATGTAAGGTGCGCTGCTGTTATTGCTATGAAGAAGCAGACACCATTCACTCCATGCAGGAATAACACTATTCCTGCACGGAGTTTATTGAATCCTGGGGATTGTCTTTACCCCCTTACTCTTAAATTGCAGCAAGATATTCAGCTCACAGTTGTGGCATCTATAATTCTCTCATTCTGAATAGCACATTGTTTAAATAATTCAATTGTTAACAAGGAGACTTATTCTTATTTAATTCCAGGAGAGTAGCAACAGTTTTCTCTATTTTCAACTGTTGTCCTTATTGGCAGGAAGACTTCTGTCTATCCACTTCTATAACCCTTAGTCACAACAAGGATTCTCTCCTATCTATTGTGATAGTAAGGGCACTTACCATTTAGTCTGCAGCAAATACACAGCATTTGGTATAAAAATCCCTTTCTTTGTCTCCCCTCCCTATTATCCATGACAACAAGGATTTCCTGTCTCACTTTCTCTATCAGTCCCTGGTGTATCAATGACACCAAAGCCTGCTTTCTCGCAATATTGACAATTAGGCCATTTTTATTATATGCATCTACAAACACATACTTCTCAGTGGCAAAATGTTATTCTGTCTCTCACTTCCCTGTCATCTTTAATGACAGCAAGGATTTTTGTACTGCTCCAATTACATGCTCTCTTGCAATAGCTAATATTCTCCTTCTCTTTATTCTCCCCCACTAATCTTCCTGTCTCACTCTTTACTGCTTTAATTCATTGCATACTTCTTGGTGGTGACAAATATTCCTATTCCCATTCTGTCACCTTCCCTCTATTCCTCTCAACATTTTTTTACCCCATCCCTTTCCTTGTGCTCCTTCAACCCTCCTTTACAGTACTGTTTATCTAGCCACATAAAACTGAACTAGATAACATTCACCCTATAAATCTTTTTCACAAACAGACCTCTCTCAAAATGGCCACCTTAGAAACTATCCATTTCCTGTCCTTACTGCCCTTCAACACATATACCTAGATCTTACTGATACTTTCTCCAGCCCCCCAGCTATTAGTCAAACATGCACAATATGTATCAATTACCTGCCATAAGTATATCTCTACTTTTCCACCTGACTCAACTCTATTACACCCTGATCAATGTAACCTGGAGATAATTCCTCATACAAATTCTAATCCTGCGAGAGTACTTCAGTCCCATAAATCATGAAAAAATAACATAGCTAAACTCTATCTGACCATCTTAGAAATTATACTAATAGGAGACTCACCAAAATCCAAGACCTTGTATAATAGGAATCAATAAACAAAATTCAGTAACTTGCACAATAGGAAACCATGCCAAATATGTTTGACCACTCACCTAAATGTTTGCCCTTGTAAACATTAATGGCATAGACAGTATTTGGTTTTGCTTGAATCGTGGATTATAACAGAGTCATCACTCATGCTGGCAATCTCAGAGCCTTGGCAAAAAAAGAGTAATTTATGCCCTCTAGCAATATAAGATAAAATTACTCTGGTTTAAGAAGTTATGCTACTCAGATAAAAATAAAGTGTATTTAGAAGTTAGCCCCTGCAGAAATATAAAAAAAATGTTCTATTTTTATTTTTTTTTTATTTAGTTTTCGAAGTTTCAAAACTTCAATCTTTACATCTCAGCCATTTGAAGTTCAAAGTTTTGAAACTTTGAGCTTTAGAAGTAGATCTATCTATCTATATATATATATATATATATATATATATATATATATATATATATATATATATATATATATACACATTGGGGGGTGTGGGGGTAAAACCCCCTACCTTGTTTGTTTTATATTGTATTTTACCAAAAATTTCAAAACAATACATGTTAAACAATAGACATGCATAGCTACAACACCAATAACTAACTATTTCAAGAAGAAAATATGCACTCAAACTAAGTGGGGTATATGCTCCCCACTCCCCCCAATCCCCACACACCCCCTAATTATATATACTAACTCCAGGATCACACTACAGTGGGGAAAAGGGCACATACCTTTTACTTGCCTTACAGTACTCTACATAGTGCCATATATACTAACTGTAGTTCAGCGAAATGAGATTCAGTGAAATGAGTTTTCAGTAATTTGAGTTTTCAGTGAAGTGGTCGGGGTGAAATGAAATTCAGTGAAATGAGATTCAATGAAACAACGTAGACCCATATATATATATATATATATATATATATATATATATATATATATATATATATATATATATGGGTCTACTTCACATAATCGAACATCCATATGATCGAACATTTGAATGTTCGAAAATGTGAAAATAAAATAAAATAAATAAACAACAACAAAAAAAACTAAACAGTGCTAGCAAGGGGGCAAGCGCCCCTACACCCCCACACCCCCTGCTATTTAAATATACCATCTGTGGGATCGCACTACATTGTGGTAAAGGGAAATCTTACCATTCTGCACTCTATGGAGATCCCCATTCAGACCATTCGAACTTTTAAAAGTTCGATCATATGGTCTCGTCCATATGAAAGTCAAGCTTTTAAATGTCTGACCAACTGAAGGGGACCCATATATATCTATATATCTATGTATATATATATATATATATATATATATATATATATATATATATATATATACTTCTAAATCTCAAAGTTTCAAAACTTCGAACTTCAAACGGCCGAGACGAAAAGATTGAAGTTTTGAAACTTCGAAAACTAAATAAAAAAAAAAAAAAAAAAAAGGGAAAAAATCTAAACATTATTTTTATGTTTCTGCAGGGGCCAAACCCCCTGCACCCCTTCACACCCCCTGCTAAATATGTATACCAATTCCAAGATCACACTACAGTGAGGAAACAGTAAATATTCCATTCCACTCTGCAAGGCAATCTACACTCGAAATGTTCAAAACTTCGATCTTCTGCTCTCGGCTGTTTGAAGTTTGAAGTTTTGAAACTTTGAGCTTTAGAAGGGGCTCCATCACCAAATTTGAAAGCATGCTAAGCAGAATATTGCTCACTAACAAATTTGAGAACACTATCATATTGGGAGACTTGAAATGCAATAGGAGTAAGTTTTACTCAATTAGGTTGTTACCTTAACTTAAGAAATTAGAGCAGCTCGTTCAATGTCCAACAAGACCGAAGATCATTGCAAATACTCTACTCTGGATTTCTTTATAACTAATTTAAGAAAGAGGTGCAGATGATTAGACATCCTAGACAACAATATAAGTGAGTTCTATCCAGTTGTGTCTAACTGGCCATTCAAATCACAAAGGAAATCTCCCTGAATATTGGTTGTTGTTGTTGTGTCTTTCGGCTTTTCCCAGCTAGGGGTCACCACAGCGGAACTCCGGTCCACTAATGATTGGTAGTTGATTTTTACATGCCGAGTTACCAGTCCTGATGCACAACCTTCAATGAAGGTACGCCCATTCACGCATGCCTCCACGCAGAAGACGCTGTAGCTGAGAATCGAACCGGACAGTGTCTTACTGTGAGGTGACAACGCTACCACAGCACCACCACCACGGAAAATTACCAGAACTCCACAAAAAATGGAAACCATTGACCAGACCCCACTGTATGCACTCCAAGGAGACCCCTATATAGTACTGGCATACTTCATAGAAGTGCTCATAACTGTTTAAGATAGTCTAGTTCCTTTAATATTTGGAAGTCCTAGAGGGCACCTGTGCACATGGCTCACAATAAACATCAAACACATAATAAAGCAGAGAGAAACTGCATGGGGGAATTGGAAATAAAATCAGTCCAGCTCAACTCCCATGTATTCCAAACATACACTAAGCTTAGAAAGGCATGTGGATTAGCAACAAATGCAACAAAATCTTAACACTTTAGAAATAGTTAAACAGCATTAGTAGCTAACTAGCTCCAAATACTTCTGAGAAGGCTTTGAATAATTACAGGCAATTCTCCTGACTCTCCTCAATAGATGCCATTATAAAACAGCTCCTAAATAATACATTTCAGAATACCATTACTATGGTTATAATGAGTTTACGCCCTAGACAAGATATTGCACAGCATTTTGCTTAAAAGTGTTTCATGCAAGGATACAAAACACAAGACCCCCAAAAATTGTCATAATTGTTAAGGTGTTTGCCTTATAGACACAAGGTGGAGCATTTGATTCTTACATGGGGTAATTGGCTAGGCTTAAAATGGCCCATAAGGGCAATGAGCTTAATATTAATATATGAACCTAAAAACAAAATGACAGGAGCTAATGTTAATGCAATTTATCCAGTACTTTTGAAAATGCAAACCAAGAACGGGAAAACAGACTTTTGAGAAAAGCTTTATCAACGATTTCTACAATAACATTTATCTATAATTTATCTCCCACTTCAGGAATCATTCTAACGCCATTCAATCATATGTCAATGCTTTCATTGCTCAAAGTTACTTCTTACTCAGCAATAGGGGATTGAGAATCCACTGGCAACCTTTGCTCCATCACTAACATCTTTGACAAAATCATTGGTATACAAAGACAGTTAGCTGTTAGGCATGCAGTTCAGTAGAACATTGAAGAGCCTAGCTCAAATTTCCTGTAGCTCCATTGTCTGGTTAAGTGACTTAATCAGAATCACACAGTAGGCAAATGAACACTGAGGGACTCAAACTTTGAACTACAGAAAGTCAGTCATTAACTGCTCATAGTCTTAACCCTCTATACTAACTGCCAGACAATGCCAAATGGTGTCTTGGGTAGGGAAATGGACCAGGGCCCCATAACCATGCTACTATTCTTTTACATAGACAGTTTATTTGCTTATATTTATCTCTTTGTTTTTTTTTTTTTTTTTAACAGTCTGACTGGGTGGAAAAGCTCATTTTCAGCAGAGGCTCATAGATAAAGGGTCCACAGAATAAATGCCTTTATATAAATTGTAAATACGACACTGCAAGTGATATTTTCTAGAGATGCTCCACAAAGGGGGTTAGAAGATGACACCCTTGATAATACATGCACATAATAAATACACTACTTTTAGAGAAGCTCAAGATTCAGTTTTAAGTTTTAAATTTAAAGCCATTGATCAAGTAAGTGAAGACCCTAGAGGCAGTTATGAACCCCTTAAACTGGAGAAGAAAGAACTTATTTGGCAATTAAGGACAAACGCCAACCAATTTCCTGGCATAAATGAAATGACTTCGATTAAATGCATTCTGAGACTTAAAAATTTAGAAAGATAGATTTGCAATAACTCATGAAGTACAGTGAGTTTATTTCAAAATCAAAAATTATATTAACACATTCATGATATATTTTTTTATATACTATACATATGTATTTATAATTATATTTATATTTATTTATTTATTCACATGTATTATTCACTGATTAGTAAACAAATAGTAAATAATAACTGCTTGATTAAAATATTTTTCGTTGCCATGGAAATATTAAATGTGATTAGTGGTAACCTTTAGTAACCTTTAGGAATCGCAGTTCGTATAATAATAACAACATTACACCATTATACACCATTATTATTAAATCAAAAACTTGGTTTTGTATAATTAAAAACTTGGATTTGTTTAATCCAGTTACAGCGTGGTGCGTGTATACGAATTACACTTGGTATATTTGACGCTTTTGGTACACTGTCACCATAAATATAATTAATTTATAGATAGACCCGTTCCATTAGATTTACTTGTATTATATATATATTGACAACTTTGTGGTAGTGGCCATTTTAAATATATTAAATATGGTATATTTTAAATATGGTATACTTAATATGGTATTTTTAACATGAATTTTAAGACTTCTTTCTTTTTATGATTATTTAGCAGGCACGCTATATTAAAATAAAGGGGTTTTTATGCGCATATGTGGATAAAGTATGCCTTAGTCCATCTGTTGTACAGTCTTGCAGTCTTTTTTTAAGAAACTGATGACGAGTGAACTAATTGAATAATTGTTTTAATGATCACCTAGGTTACTATTTAAGAGCTTTGTAATGACTGCTACTGTTTGTTTGCCTTCTGAAAAAGTTGCAGTACATCCTGTGATGAAAAGTGTATGAGATTTTGCGCACTTAAAGGAAATTATTAATAACTTCAATAAATTTATTGTGGAAGTTTGGAATACATTGGTATCCTGGTCCTATTTCTAAAGCTCAAGATTCTACCAAGTTAGCATTATGATTCCTATCAACCAAGTTACCATTATGATTCCTGTCACTGATCAGTATCTTAACAGCATGATCAAATGTCAAACAGGGTTGTATGACAGACTATTATCCAGCCTATTGCTCATAAATCAATTTATATCACGAAAAACATATTATAGGGAATCCTTTTACTTCACTAGTAGTATAGATTAATATAAAAATGACTACAGGCTTACGAGAATGTTAGGTTGTCAGTAAATTATGCTCTTTCATATTTGGAATGAATTTAACCAGATGTTTCTTTCTTGAATGTTTCTCCAACCAACACTATTCTTTCCTTCCAACAAACAAATCAGGATAATATTGATTTGATCACTCAGTTGTTCTCATGGGTAATATAGTTACTCATGTTAGATAATGCTGATAGCCCCTCCAAACTGATATCCTGACGGCTAGTGACTCAGCTACCAAAATCAAAGAACAAAGGAGACAAAACTGTAAATGTAGATAGTCACTGCCTCATACCCCCCTCAATAAAACAATAAAGGTTGTGCAATTTCTGCAGGAGATATTTACTGGAAATACTCCACAAAGGGGTGACAGCATCGATAATGTATGCAAATGAAAATACACCACTTCCTGATAAGATCAAGATCTTAAATACCCATGGGAAGTGTAAGTATATCGGGTTTATATCAGTTCATTGAAGACTGACTTCAGCAAACATGAATCATCGACCCCAAACCACCGAACTTCACTTCTGCAAATGTTCACATCGCAAAAAGTTTTCACCAGTGAAAGAAAGCACTTGGCCAACACCACAATGGAACACATACCGCAGTATGTCTAACCCACCCAAGTGGGGGCCTGTGCCCCCCACATCTCCAGTAACTATATATACCAACTCCAATATTACACTACAGTGTGAAAAAGGACAAAGTTCTGCTGTTGGCCAACTGCTTCCTTTCCCTACTTAAATCTTTCATGGATGTGAATGTTTACAGAAGTGAAGCTTGGTGGCTTGGGGTCACTGAAGTCAGGTTCACTGAAGTGAATCTTCAAAGAACTGATATAGACCCAGTATATCTATTGGTATAATTATCTATGAAACATCATTATATTTGACTCCTATAATTAAAGACAAAAGCACAGCTGTACATTAAATTTTAATTAAAAAAATTAAGTAATTGTATGCAACACCATAAAGAAAGGATAAAATGATCACTTTTTTGTAGAAATAAATACTGTTTTATGTCTGAATTCAGACCATTTCATATTTATGTTTGTGATAACTTTGGAAAACTAAAATATATGTTTCTGTTTAGCTCACTGTTTTGTAAAAATTGCAACCCTTCAATTTTCAAGGACTCTACTGGCCTGAATCCCATCTTAATTTTAAAAGATAATACCTCTCTATGGCTTGAAGGTAGTCTTTACAAAATGTTCAGAACAAATCCTCTGCAGTTTTAATTTTATTTTTCTCTACACTAGGCTGTGTAGATTTTAGGGAAAAGTAGACATCAGAATCTCAAATATGTGCAACCCTGTAAAAACATGTGAACGATGCTTATTTTACAGAGGTATAGAACTGGATTACATAAAGTTTGCAGATTTTGGATCATTTCAGCGATGTCAGACTAAGCTTGCAGATAATGATGTAATACATAAATGTACCAAAGTGAACTGCGAATACCTTGGGGCACAGGGGAGTATCTCAGCAGGAACAGCACACTAAACATATTCAAAACTAACCCATAAGTAATGAGAAATTGTTGTCAAAACACATTTTACATTACAAAAATTTACAGAAAGATTATCACAGTTCAAGCATCCTGATAGTATTACATACATATCTATAACAGAATCTGTTTAGTAAGGGTACGGACAACTATGGAATTTAACTGGCTCCTTTATTTAAAAAAAAAAAAAAAAGAAAATGCCAACTGCCGCAATCTAAGCTGCATAGGATTTGTAATATATATTTTCAGAAATATGCTCAGAAGCATTACAGAGAACTATGAATATTTCTGTAATTCACTTACCGACAAAATATAATTTATTTAAAGCTCCATGTCTTTTGCAATACATATCTTTATCAGTTTGTGCAGTAAGCCCAGAGACAACTACAATATCGCTGTAAGTCAAGTAGTAATAAAATATGCTTGCACTTATGGATTCTGATGGACTCCATAATATTTCTAATAGAAAAAATAATAAAGGCAAAGGGCAATCATAGCACATTGCCACAGCTAACATTAGCTAACAATGGGTATGAGATATGTATGGGAAACACAAGTGACACACACACACACCCAAGGAAAATTGGAGATAGAATAGAAGATACGTAAATTTGATCCAGGGCACTCCTCCCAGTCTTGTGTCATTACCTCATTCTACCTAATCCAGGGAGAACATTTCAGAAGGTCAACCCACTTAGTTTTTGCTCCTCCTTTCCCCTTTCCACGTTACAAAAAAAAAAAAAATTCTAAGCTTGTTTCCAGCCTTTCCTGTAAGTCGTCTAGTCCATATACAGATTTGCTGTATCCAGGACTGTTTGTAAGCTTCTGAGCCCCCAAGCCTTTCTGTGTTGGAGGGAAGCCTTCTAGCTTAATTTTGTTTCTTAGAACTAGCCAGTTTTCTAGTTTCAGCACTCAAATCTGTTTCTTTGAGCTCAGCACTTGTTCAGAACTCATTGTAAGCACCAAATAAGCTACAAATTACTACAGCACTCAACTTTCCTCACTTGTCTAGAGGAAAACAGTTTTTAGTACTTAATAAATAAGCACCTATCCAGGCATGTCTAAGGGTCAGCTCCCAGTGTTTTCTCCTGTCTACCTGATGAATCTGGGCATCTTGGGACAATGCAGCAATTGCCTCATACACACAGACAACCCTCTCCTCCTACCACCCAACACTACAACCTGTGAGAGATGCATTTATATAGCCAAACTGGAAGAAAATCTCTCTTCACCCAAGACTGGACTAGACAGTCAAGAGGAGAAGGTTAACACTTCCACCACACCACACTCATCACATAGTCCCTCAAAACCTACACCACCAAAACACACACATAGAAACACAAAACACACACCTACATTTGCGGAGGCTCTCAGTAAAAATCTACCCAACAACAGGGACCTCCAAAGCAGAAACGCAAGCAACCTCCACCCCCCAACACAACCCAAATGACACATAGCCCACAAACTCAGTGTGCCACTCAATCACAGCCCATAAGGCATAACAGCGTACCCAACACTCTAGTCATAGGTGACTCTATAGTCAGATACACTCACTTAACTAGGTATAAATCCCTATGTCGCAAGATGGGTTGCCAACTGGCTCACTGACAGAACCCACACTGTGAAAGTAGCAGACTCTAAATCCAACTTCAGACCAGTGACAAGTGGAGTACCACAGGATTCAGTCCTGGGTCCTCTCCTGTTTGGTATCTACTTCTCTGAAGTACAGGTTAACACAGAAGGTCTTTGGCTAACAAAGTTCGCAGATGACTGCAAACTAGGAGCCCTAATCAAAATCCTAATGATGTGGACATCCTACAAAAGGGCCTCACTGAGACAGATGCCTGGTGTCAAAGCCATGGCCTCAAGCTTAATGCCAAAAAGTGCATTGTCATCCCATTTGGTAAAAACTCTGTACCCATGAACTACCACATAGGCAGTAGTCTGCTTAACACCGAAAGTGTGATAAGAGACCTTGGGACACAGGTGGACAGTAGTATCTCTTTTGATAATCACATCGCCACAGAAGTCCGGAAATCCTTTTACATGGCACACCTCATCACAAAAGGTTTCTCATCCATTAAAAAGAGGTCATAGTTCCCCTCTACTCATGTCAAAGGAAAAATATACTTTAAAAATTATCAAAACATGGTAGGTTCAGGTTAAGGCATTTTAATCTTGCAGCAAGGAAACAAAAACGTGCTAATACAGAGTTTGTCTAACCAGAAACAGGAAATGCATTCATTTTTATAGGTTATCAAATTAATCCTGTCCTACCATGCTGACGTAACAAATTACCACCTTTTGGTCATCATCTGCTGACCATCTTTCCCATGATTTTCTGCTGATTTAAACAATTTTTATGTGAAACATCCTGAGGAAAACAACATGGCCTTGGTTACTTTCAGTTAGATACTTGTTATGTTACATTCAAGATACTATAGCTAAATCAAACACAATGCTAGCAGTTCATTTCTCTAAAAAACCTTTGTCTAACTTATCTCTCTAACTACTGCAGCTGCAGAGGTTCCCATCCTCTGAACAAAGCTGTCTGTCTGAAATCATTACATTTATTCAATGGTATATTGTCTATCATATGCTTCTGACCTAGCAGATTAACACCTGTTTTTCAAGTACATTTCCACAAGGCATAAACAAGAATATTGCTGTGCTAGCAGTTACTAGGTCAGAGTGCAACTTGCAAGTTTCAGTAAGCATGCTGCAGTTTCAATAAGGATTATTTTCGGCCTCATATGAAACTCAATTTATAAAAATCACAGTGCATAAGAAATAGAATGAAACACATATTAAAAACACTTGATTATTAATTTGTTATTAAGCAAACACATATTAATACATATTTTTCTAACATCTCCCTCCTGTTAATACTTTTTATTCTATTTTCAAAAAAAAGGATAAACAGTTTACTTGTTTTCCTAACCTCTTCCATTTAGGATTTGCAGTCAAGAAAGTCATTTAGTTTAAACTTTTATGAAAGCAGCTCTTCAAATTCAGTACTTTGATACATAGTTTCAGATACGGATATATCTATGAATTCCTTAATTAATTTCTTCATGCAGGGGATTCCGCAACAAATACAAGCTCCTATTAGGAGTAAACCTACCCCAATAGTAATCAGTATGTTCATAAAGATGGAACCCCACCCCCCCCAAAGGCATTCTGAAAAAACTCTGTCAGAGGGTTTGGGCCTGGTTTGGTCATGGCCGACACCTGCTGAATCACCACAAGATGATCATTGATCTCATGTTGATGGTCAGGAATAAATGCACAGCATTCTTGTTTGATTAAAGCGCAAGTCCCACCTCTCGCCGCTAGGGTGAAGTCAAGAGCCATTCGGTTTTGAAGCACTACAGTTCTCATGGCATTCAGTTCATCAGTTATCAGTTCAAGGGCAGAAAAAGTTGCATTACTCATTATTTTGAGAAGTTTAGACAGTTTTCACAGTTCCCATACTGATTTAACTCCGCCATACATGGGTGATATACCTGCCCAAGATATAACAGCATCACTCAAGTCCATGTGCACAAGTTTGGTTCCCACATTACGATGGTTTTTCCACCCTGCTTCGATTCGTCCCACTGGATTCTCTGTTTTTTTAACAGTCTGTTTGGTTACGTCTTGAGTATTTTGAATACTCCCTTGAGGCAAGACTGCAGTGTGTCGGATGGCCAGAACCAGGTATCCCAAAAAACAACTGCCAGACCAATTCTCAGGTAACCATTTATATGCCTTTTTCCCACATACAAAATAACAGTCCTCTACCTTTGTCATTACTTTGTTACAAAAAGACTGCCCTGCATGAAACATTTTCTTATCTATCACTGATAACTGTTTGAAAAGTACAGGATTGTGCTGTACCTGATCAAGCGTTTTATGCATAGATTTTAAAAATGAGTCATAATCTGTACTACAAGATCCACTCAAATCATTTTTTTTTCTATAACATTTGTACTGTACAGTAACATTACATTTACTCCACCCAACTTGGATGGAGTCGTTTTTATAAAAACATACAATTCCTTTTTGTGTCACAGGCAAATACAGTGCTACTTTATCTTGTGCTTTAATAGCAACTGTGTCAAAAAACAGATTTTCCCAGGTCTCATTGACCCCTAGGGGGATAGCAGTCATTAACAAACCCCCGTATGCTGCTGGTATGGCCGTACAGACCCAGCAGTTCAAAACATTGAAAGTCTCTGCATATACACGTGTAATTGCCTGATAAGTGTTAAAGTTCGGATGCCAGTCTATGTTTGGTTCATTACGTCTAATCAGTTCAACCTTTGTGGCAGGAAAAAAGTATGGCCACAGCAAAAAGAACAGTGTGATCAATATTGCAACAAAAACAATCGTACAAGTTTTCTGAAATTGTTCAGTGTCTCTACTCACTCTGTATCTGGCCATTTTGTTCTTGTTGTGCAACAGTAACAAGGATTTTATACAGTTCAAAGTTTTTAACCAGTTTACAGTGTGTCAAATGGATCCAAGAAGCTCGTTCCGTGATTTTGACTGTGGTGGGTGTCGACAGCAGTACCTGGTATGGACCTTCCCACTTTGGAGAGCTCCAGTTCTCCCGCTTCGTAATCTTCACCCAGACCCAAGTGCCTGGGGCTACTGGTGCTTCCGATTCCGGTTGCTCTTTATCTGAAACAGAATTTAACTGCAAAAGTTTGTTATTCAAAAATCTCCTCATATAACCTGCAAGTGAACTGTCAGCCTCCTGCTCTGTAGACATGAGAGGTTTCCACTGAGGTGTATAATATGCCCTCCCAAACAAAGTTTCAAAAGGAGTTAATCCCTTTACATTTGGAGCAGTTCTCGTACTCAACAGTGCTAAAGGCAAACAGTGCACCCAATTCTTTTGTGTTTCTTCTATCAATTTCCTAAGCCTATTCTTCAGTACCCCATTGTGCCGCTCTACTAGTCCTGCAGATTGGGGGTGATACGCACAGTGATTCTTTAACGATATTCCGAAGTAACGACTAAGTTGCTGAATTGTTTGGTTCATGAAATGTGTCCCGTTATCACTATAAATCTTTTCCGGTATCCCAAATCTGGGTATAATTTCTTTAACAAGGACCTTTGCAACCGTAGCTGCATCTGGGTTTTTAGTTGGAAATGCTTCTACCCATTTGGAAAACATGTCTATAATAACTAAGCAGTATTTCTTATTTTCACATTTATTCAGTTCTATGAAGTCCATACAAATGGTATGGAACGGATATGGTGGTGTTGGAAAATTCCCTCGCTTAGGCTTCAATGCCCCTTGTGCATGATGCTTGTTACAAACATGGCATACTGCACAACATTTTTTGTATAGTTTGTAAACCCATAAGTTGTAAACACTCGATTCACTAACTGTACCATCCCCCCTGTTGAGACATGGCTCTGCCCATGGCTCAACAATGCTGCATATCTAAATAAATTAGATGGCAAAATTGGTTTCTTTTCCTTGGAGATGTACAGTCCCTTTTCGAGGATTGCTCCTTGTTTTATCCACTTTTGTTTCTCAAGATTTGTAGTAAGTGTCTGCATTGTTTTTAACATTTCTAAATCTAAAGTCTCTGAGGGTTGTAATTCCTCGCTCAAAAGAAAGTTTCTGTGGCTGAAGCTGCCTGCTTTGCAGCTGTATCAGCCCGTGCATTACCTTTTGAAATTCTATCCTGTTGTTTTGTATGAGCTACGCATTTGCAAATAGCTACTTTCTTAGGTAACTGAATTGAATCTAACAAGTCTAAAATAAGTTGCGCATGATTAATCGGTTTACCAGTAGATGTTATCATTCCTCTATTTTTCCACTGTTGCGCAAAAACATGCACAGTAGAAAAAGCATACTGACTGTCAGTATAAATGTTCACTTTCTTACCTTTTGCTAAGGTACATGCCCTTGTTAGGGCAATCAATTCTGCTGCTTGTGCAGATAAGTTGTGTGGCAAAGATTTTGCTTCTAAAGTTTCAGTATCAGAAACGACTGCATACCCACTAGGTTCTGTCCTGTAGGACCCCTCCTGCACGAGCCATCCACATAGCATGTCACCTAGGCATCATCCAAGGGAACATCCATAAGGTCTTGTCTAGGTAGTGTCTTTTGCTCAATCTCCTGCAGGCAGCAGTGCGGTTTGCCATCTACAGGGGTTGGAAGCAAAGTTGACGGATTCAAAGTTGTACATCGTTCAATTGTCATATGAGGTTGGCCCAACAGAATGGTCATACAGGAAAGATGTGTAGCTGGAGAAAGATATGCTACTTTTTCTTGCAGTAAAATGATTGCGACTGCATGACGCACTCTCAATGTGAAAGGGTGGAACAATACTACTGAGGCTGAAGCCTGCACTGCCACTGCAGCTGCAACTACTGCTTGTACACAGTGGGGCAAAGACCGCGCCACTGGATCTAACTGTGATGAATAGTAAGCTATGGGGTGTTGTTTGTCCCCATGTTGCTGTGTCAACACTGATGTCATATAACCTTGCTTGCAATCTACAGTTTGAATAAACTGCTTGTTATAGTTTGGTAATCCTAAAACTAAGGATGATGCTATCAATTGTTTTAGCTTACAGAAAGCTGCTTCTGCTTTAGGTGTCCATTGTAATAAATCCTGTGCAGCCATCGGCTTTTTAAATATTAAATCGTCCAGTGGAGCAGATTCCAAAGCATAGTTTGGTATCCAACTCCGACAAAAATTAGTAGTTCCTAGGAAGGACATCATTTCCTTCTTGGTAGTTGGTCTAGGTGCTTGTAAAATCGCTGTTTTTCTGTCTTCATCTAATATTCTACCTTCTTTGGATATTACATATCCTAAGAATTTAACTTGTTTTCTCCAAAGCTGTAACTTGTCTTTGTTTACTTTGTGACCTTGAGTAGCTAAAAATTGTAACAAAGCTATTTTGTCTTCTTTGCATTCTTGCTGGGTGGGGGCTGCCAGCAGAATGTCATCTACATAAAGTAGAATCTGACTACCTTTCGGTGGGATAAATCCCGCCAGGTTGCTTGCCATTTCTTGTGCAAATATTGTTGGACTTTCACAATACCCCTGTGGTAATCTGGTATATGTATACCGCTTTCCCTGAAATGTGAATGCAAACCAATATTGGCTGTCAGGGTGTATTGGTATTGAGAAAAATGCATTACTTATGTCTACCACTGAAAAATATTTCTGCTCTGGCTTTAAATCATTCAGTAAGGTATGTGGATCTGGCACCGTTGGTGCTCTAGGTATAACTGCATTGTTCACTGCTTGTAAGTCTTGGACCATACGCCATTCCCCGTTTGCTTTCTTGACAGGAAATAAGGGTGTGTTACATGGAGAATCAGGGGATTCTATTAAGACTCATTCCTTGCGTAAGGCTGCTATGATAGGTTTGATTCCTACCTCTGCATCCTTTCTCAAGGGATACTGTCTTTTCTGGGGTCTAAAAGCTGACTTTGGCATTATGGTAACTGGTCCTGCTGTTCGTATTAATCCTACATCTGATTTCCCTGCAGACCAGAGAATGTCTGGTATGTCCCGCAAGGCTTTTTCCTCTTCTTCGAATAATAGTAATACTCAGCTATCCTCACTAGCCTGTGAGTGTACAGCTGGGTGTGTCTGTGTGATCCAATTCAATTTCTGTTTCTGTACTCCTTGTTCTGAGAGTTCTAGTTCTGTCTGTTTTTCCCACCTCGTGACTTTCTCACCTAAGTCTGCCCATTTTAGAGTTTTATTCTTAGTCAAACTAACATGGGGCAGTCGATTAGATTTGTAGAGTGTCAAAAATTCCTGGGGCAATGAACAGCTTGCTACACTGTTCCCTTCTGTATCCCAGTACAAATTTCGCAATATCAGCCTATTTGCATGGTTCTGAAACAATTCTAGTTCTTAATCTTTATCAGGACCTGGTCTATTACAGTAATATAGAGTACAATGCAACAAATGCTGTTTGTCAATGTCGAGGGAGGGGAACTTGCTAATAGCTACATTCATTAGTTCTTCAGTTACTGCCCCTGGACCAGTCGTAACCAAGTCCTGGCTGTACCAATAATGCATTTCACCCTCCGGTCGCACTACAAAAGTGTTCATTTGTCACTGTGCTTCCATACCCTGCATGGTTGGAACTACTGCTATGCCAAATATCTGCATTAAATCTATACCCAAAAGGTTCACTGGGCATTTTGCAGAAACTACAATTTTACTTTTCTGAGTCATCCCTGAAACAGGGTCTATTATTGTGATGTCACGGGAGAGTGGCTCCCGATATAGCTGTCCATTAGCTGCTTTCACTAGTATATAGTCTGGTGATTCTGTATCTTCTGGTAGTTTGGAAGGGTGTATCAGGGTCCGTGAGGCCCCTGAGTCACACAAAAATTTAACTTCCCTCCCCTCCACCAGAAGCATCACTTCCGGTTTTGTATCTGCTAAGTAAAGGTCTAAGCTCAAAAGAGCTAGGTCCAAAATTTCATTTTCTTCTACGTCTGTGTATTCATATACATCCTCTACCCCTTGTGTCACATCCTCTTCACCTGCTATCACATTTACGCTTTCCTTTTCCTGCTCACTTTCACTCAATGATTCCTGACTATCATATAGTCATTCTTCATCCTCCTTATTTTCTGTAGTCGCCTTCTTATTTAGCCTGCAATCCCTTGCTAAATGTCCTTTTTCCCCGCACTTAAAACACTCACCCTTTTTCTTTCTTTCTTCGAAATCTTCTGATCGTTTGTCAGATTGCTTATTTCCCTGGGCATTTTTCTTACCCTTTTTTCCAGTTTGTACTACAAATACTTCTGACCCATCTTCTGCTGAAAATACTTGGGTTTTCTTTTTCTTTTTACTATTAAAATGTCTTTCTGCATGTCTAGCATATTCAAGTAAGGCTTGTAACCTACTTGTTCGATGATCTATCATATGCTTCGTAATAAAGCTACTAATAGGTGCAATGCACCCTTTCAAAAATGCGTTTTTCAATTGTTGTTCATACGGGGAATTATTTGCTTGATTTTCAGGAACTGTCATGCCACTATGATTGTTAAAGTATTCTAATAACCTGGCAGAGTACCCATCTACTGTTTCTTTTTTCTGCTGTATACATTGATTAATACAAGTCCAATCAGCCCTAGGCTTCCACTTTTCAGAGATCCGGTCTGTCAGACCTTTCACTCTGCCATCTATTTCTGCGTCAGTATGTGGGAGTGGTCTAAGTTGTGAATCACGAGGATTCCAGCTGACACAAATCATGTGCCAATCTGGACCTACAATTTGTCTAACTACTTTTTCTACTTCCTCTCCATTCAAATGGTAACTCAATATCATACCTTGTAAATCTTCTAAAAACTTCCTAAAATTCACTTTTGGGTGGGGAATACCTTCTGTGGCTTTCCGGATATCTTCCGGTGTCCACGGTCTATAAACTAAAAGAGTCGGATCTTGTCCTGCCTGTTCTGCCTGAGGATTCGGTACTTCTATGAGCGGACATATTTCTTCTTCGCTCATAGCTTGTGATGCTCTATTTAACTCATTTAATTAAATTTCCATCCTCAAGTCACGTGTTTGAGACCTGGTCTCGATGGGATCCCTGACAAATAGTTGTGCTTTTACAGGGACAGCTGGGTATAGCGAAGGTGGATCAGCATGTCCACTCGCTTCATATTCTGGTAACGGAAGTGGAGGGGTCGAAGGAGGGGCCATCGCTATTACTAAATTATTATCTTCTTTGTTTAAAAACATCGTTTTTGAATTTTTAATTCTTTGTTCCCTACGATTTGCTTCCTAAAGCCACCTGCGTGCCTGAGGGACTCCTAATTGTCTCTGCTTTTTTAATTTGCCTTTCGCATCTATTTTTAACTGTTTTACAAGTTTCATAAGTGCGAGTTTATCTAAATTACCCTCGAATTTGTACTTATCGACCCATTTGGTATAATATTTAACATTATCGGAACGTTGTAATTGCATATACTTCGCGTCTTTGGTTAGGGGTATGTCCCGGGAGCTTTTTGTGCACTGATTTCCCATTGGTGTCTTAGCTAAGCTGTAAATTGTTACGTAACCCATTCTATCACGTGGTACCACAAGTCTACACCTTTTTTTACAGTTTATCTAGAATAACTGTCTACCTATCATGTTTCCCTGATTTATGACAAAAAACAGTAATACCTTCTTCTGTCTCTAATTTGCATAAGCAATTTACATGACAAAAAAAAGAATAATTCTGTAACTAGTCCCTGATCTTGAAACAAAAATAAGGTAATTCCTCCTTACCTGACCCTCCATGAGTTGATCCACTGGATCGTTGACTCGTCCTCCAATCCCAGATCAGAAACAGTGGCTGCCCTCTTTCGAACGACAATTCAATCGGAGGTCTTTCAAAGCAGAAGAGCCGATTTGGCCTCTTCTCCATATGGATGCATGCCACCGGGCCCAATTCTGACTTAGGTCCAGAGCGAGAGATACGTATTCCGGTCCGAAGGACCAATCTGTCAAAGGAAAAATATACTTTAAAAATGATCAAAACACGGTAGGTTCAGGTTAAGGCACTTTAATCTTGCAGCAAGGAGACAAAAATGTGCTAATACAGAGTTTGTCTAACCAGAAACAGGAAATGCATTCATTTTTATAGGTTATCAAATTAATCCTGTCCTACCATGCTGACGTAAAAATTACCACCTTTTGGTCATCATCTGCTGACCATCTTTCTCATGATTTTCTGCTGATTTAAACAATTTTTATGTGAAACATCCTGAGGAAAACAACATGGCCTTGGTTACTTTCAGTTAGATACTTATGTTACATTCAAGATACTATAGCTAAATCGAACACAATGCTAGCAGTTCATTTCTCTAAAAAGCCTTTGTCTAACTTATCTCTCTAACTACTGCAGCTGCAGAGGTTCCCATCCTCTGAACAAAGCTGTCTGTCTGAAATCATTACATTTATTCAATGGTATATTGTCTATTCATATGCTTCTGACCTAGCAGATTAACACCTGTTTTTCAAGTACATTTCCACAAGGCATAAACAAGAATATTGCTGTGCTAGCAGTTACTAGGTCAGAGGGCAACTTGCAAGTTTCAGTAAGTATGCTGCAGTTTCAATAAGGATTATTTTCGGCTTCATATGAAACTCAATTTATAAAAATCACAGTGCATAAGAAATAGAATGAAAAGCATATTAAAAACACTTGATTATTAATTTGTTATTAAGCAAACACATATTAATACATATTTTTCTAACAACTCATCACTCATTAGACCCATTATAGAGTACAATGCCCCTTTTGTACCTCATAAGACATCTACAACAACTGGAAAGGCTGCAGAAATACCTCACAAAAATGGATTACCAGCCTCAAACAGATGCCCTTCATAGACCGTCTCAAAAAACTCCAGCTTTACTCTGTCGCATATTGCCTACTCAGAGGTGATCTCTGCCTAACATACAAAGTTATGTCAAACCCAGAACTGTTGGACATGCTCCATTTAAAGAAATCCCAATCCCTCCAAGCTACATGCTCTAGAGACCTAAACCTTGTCACCACAATAAACAGAACATGCTGGAGGGATTGATTCCTGTCCCAGAGACTTCCCATACTCTGGAACAAACTACCTATCTATATCAAACAAAGTTCCTCATTAGCACTCTTCAAGAAAAATCTTGATGATTGGATGGGAGACAGGAAATTCACTATGGGGATCTCTTCTGTGGCTTTGCTTTACAGGGGCACATGAAAATAATTTTCTTGGGTGGCAAAAGCCAGGGTACCGTTTGGTAAGGCTTATATTGGCCGTAGGACCAATAGCCTAGTACCTACCTACGAACCTATGAACTTATATAGGTAAAGAAGAGGG
Organism: Protopterus annectens; assembly: GCF_019279795.1. Classification (NCBI taxonomy): domain Eukaryota; kingdom Metazoa; phylum Chordata; order Ceratodontiformes; family Protopteridae; genus Protopterus; species Protopterus annectens. The sequence goes on along the minus strand of NC_056727.1, from coordinate 371,838,899 downwards.
ACACAAGAGGGATTTCTGAGTAGGAAAGTTTGAGGGAAAGTCAGAGAAGCTCGGGCAATCCTTTTTTTTTTTGGTGGGAGTAGGCCTCCTTTTTTTTTTAATGAATAAAGGGAAAGATAAACATAGGGAATGGGGAGGTGAAGGACATCACAGCAGGTATACCATAGAAAAAATAGCACAAGATAAGACAGGCAAAGGTTGGAAAAAAAGACATCTGTGCTGCCTTTTTCAGGTGTGTATTGCAGTGCACCCCAGATGTGTCCAGACATATGAACCAAACACATGTTCTATGGTGTCTCTAGTTATTGCATGTGCTCTGTTGTACGCAGCCTGTGCAGGGTTGGATGATTTATGGTTCAGGGTAATTAGCCATGGCTCAAGTGGATAACCACATTCACCTGTTGTGGGAAATTAAAACATATGTGGTCAGCATGAATATTGTTGTGAGGGGTATGCATAGTTTACTTCCGAGCTGTATTCCTGTTCTCACCTAGTAGTAGTCCCTTAGGCATATCACCTTGCTGGAATGCAGTCCTCAGTCCACTTTCTGTGCATATGGCAGCATCATGGACACTTCCAGGGTGTGTTGCCATGATTTCTGCTATGTTGCCATCTGCTGCACACACAGCTTGGGAGTGATGGATGGCCATCCCTTTTCTGTTTATGTATCAATCTGCTTCAGTATGTACTGGTGTCTTGATAAGCATGTGTCCACAATCAATTGCACTAAGCACATGGGGAGAAATTTGTGATACTATAAAAATTGTGCATTACAGTTCTTCACTCCATGGGGTTGGATGGAAAGTGTATGTAGTCATCTACATTCCTGCACATTGTTTTCAGGAATTTTGGCAGAATATGGCTGGCAGCTGTCTGTGACAATCCCACAGCATCCCCCATGTGCTTCTGGAATGTCCCAAATGCAAGTAGACCCTGACTGAGACACACTGTGGTTTAAAGGGAGACGGGGTTTCCTTGCAGGGTCTGCAAATGTGTTTTGCACACATATTGCTTACAGCCTACACAAGCTGTCTGTCTAACTTTACAACAAGAGGAGAAAGCTACTACAAGATAGAGCAAAATCCCTAAAAGAGAAGACATCTCTGATCAATACTAGTAAAAAACTACGATCACTCATAAAATCATCCAAGGCCAACTTTGAGAGAAAAATCGCCAAGGACTCAAAAGACAATCATAAGGCCTTCTTTAGCTATGTTAGAAACCTGGGTGGAAACTCCCAGATATGCTCAGAATTAGTCCAAAATGATACAAAAATCACTGAACCCACAGACATTGCAAACATACTGGCAGACAGGTTCAGTGCAAATTTCTCCCCTCCCTCCCCCCCCAAAAGGAGAAATATCTATCCCAGCAGAGTGTAGCCTCCCAATCATCTGAAATGCCCAGGTGAGAGCTGCTCTCTAAAACTAAAAACACAGCATCAATGGGACCGGATGGTGTCCCCAGCTGTGTGCTACATGAACTCAATGAGGAACTAAACCCACACATAAGGCTGCTGTTTAATCTTAGCCTTACCACAGGATACGCCCAAAGAGTGGCGACGGCAACTGTGGTCCCACTCCACAAAGGCGGTGCTTCTACGGACCCTGGTAATTACTGCCCCATAAGCTTAACAAGCCTGGTCTGCAAAGCTATGGAGAGGATCATAATGGAACTCATAAATAAAGACATAGGGGACCTACAGACATTGGATCCTACCCAATTCGGCTTTGTCAAGGGCAGATCATGCCTCTTGAACTTGGTTGACTTTTTTGAAACAGTCACCAAGGCCATTGATGAGGGTAAGGCAGTTCACACAGCCTACCTTGACCTTGCAAAAGCTTTCGACACAATACCCCACTCGCGTATCATAGAAAAGCTCACCAGCTTAAATGTAAACCCATATGTCACAAGATGGGTTGCAAACTGGCTCAAGGACAGAACCCACAGGGTTAGAGTTGCTGGTGCCATGTCAGACTCCAAGCCGGTCACAAGCGGTGTCCCACAGGGCTCAGTTCTGGGCCCCCTCTTGTTCGGCATCTACTTTTCAGAAGTGCAGGCAAACATAGGAGGATTGTGGCTGACAAAGTTTGCAGATGACTACAAACTGGGCGCCATAGTTGAAAATCCATCAGACACAGATATCCTTCAGAGAGGTCTCATAGAAATGGATAACTGGTGCCAGAGCCATGGCCTTAGGCTAAATGCCAAAAAATGTATAGTCATACCCTTTGGTAAAAACAAGGTAACCCCAAGTTACCACATAGGTGGCAATCCATTAAGCACAGAAGAGGTTATCAGGGACCTGGGGACCCAAGTTGACAGTAACCTTTCTTTTGACACTCACATTGCCAAAGTGGTTAGGAGGACCTTCTACATTGCCCACCTGATTATGAAGGGATTCACATCCAGATCAAGGGAGGTCATTGTTCCCCTGTACTCTTCACTTATCAGACCAATGATTGAGTACAATGCCCCATTCGGAATGCATCTTATCTGACACCTGCAGCAATTGGAAAGACCCCAAAAGTTCCTCACCAAAAGGATAAAGGGGCTCAAAAATATGCCATATGCTGCCCGACTGAAGAAACTCCAGCTCTATTCAGTCGCATACCATCTGCTCAGAGGTGACCTGTGCCTGACATACAAGGCCATGTCCAACCCGGAATTAATGGACATGCTCCACCTCAAAAAATCCAAATCCACCAGAGCCACAAGAGCAAGAGACTTAAACCTCAACATGGATATAAATAGGACATGCTGGAGGGACAGATTAATCACCCAGAGATTCCCTATGCTGTGGAACAGAATCCCGGTCCATGTGAGACAGAGCACCTTGCTGGCTCTGTTCAAGAGGAATCTTGACCAGTGGATGGGAGATCCTAGGTTTACCCCGGGGATCATCTCTGTATCACTGCTGGACAGAGGCACAGCAAACTAATGGGTATAGTATTCTTCAACCTAAGGGGTGGTGAAAGCCACACAACTCTGGCTAGGCTTATAAATGCCATAGGGCAGATAGCCTAGTATGAACCTATGAACCTATGAGCCTATGGTACCTTTCGATTACTTGCTAGTCTGACAACTGGTTTCATTCCAGACTTGCTCTGACTTTAGCTGGCTGCCTTCTAAGGTGCACAGCCACAGCCTCATTTACGACTTGTACCACTGCAGTCTGTTGCAGTTCATTAACTGCAGGTTGCATTTTTATGTTTTTTTTTTATCTTGCTACAGAATTTGGCTAACTCTGTAGTACTAGCAAATCCTTGAGGTCCATAAAGCATACACTGAGAATTTCAGAAACAGAATCAGCATGGCAGTCTGTCACATTTAAGTTTTGTAGGGTGCTTACAATATGTTTTGGAATCAGATGGGCATGCACAGACTCCGTAATTTTCCTATGCTGAATAATTACGTACTCAGACTGCTTTTGTGTGCCTTCTGAAATCACATCCACAGCGGGTGCGCAGAAGTCTTCCTTCTGCATGCTGCAATGTCTGTAAAAATCTTTTGTGAGTTTTACAGAATCTGGCCCATAAACAGGACAAAAAAATGATTTGTCCAGGAAGGATTTTATTTTTGTTTATTTTTTCAATGGAACACTTAAGTGATGTGATTCAGATATATATACTGTGGCTGTCAGCATAAAAAATGCTAAGCCAACAGCTTTGTGAAACAAGTGGTAGAAATAAAGTAACCGACTGACTATACAAGATTAATAGTGCTACCATCCTTATCTGAAACTTTAAACGGAAGTTTCAGCTGTCTCAGGTGGTTGTAAATCAGATGGATGCAAATAAAAACACATGCTACATAGCAGAAAGACTGGAAGCACTTTATTAATATGCTTCTTAAAAACAATACATTTCTTGCATAAATATGCCTTCGTTTTTACATCATCTCAGCAGAACTTTCTTACAAACATAACTAGTTCAGACACGCCTACCCTTTTTGAAACAGTAAGGATGTAATTCTTCTGATAATCTCCATTTTATTACATTTCTTATTAAATAACATCTCTTTCATCTGGCTTAGCAGATACTTAAAATTGCAGTAAAGATAATTCTATCTAATCTATCACTTTTGTGCTTTTCTCTTGAAAGTATTCATACACAGTTTTCATTCATATCTATTTTTTTGTCTAAATATCTTCAACTTATCAATTCTCTTCCATATTTTTAACTCAAGAACATTTTACAAAAACATGCTCTGCTGTATATTCTTTTTTACACATATACTTTTCCATTAATTTATCCTTTTACTGAAAGTTTATTCAGCACTAGGCTCCATAAATAATCTTGCTGATCATACAGGGTGTTTATCATATTGATCACTGATGCAGTAGCCTTATCTATATAGGTTATGTTCTGTCAAGGATATAACAGCCAATCAGCTTACAAAGCTTAGGAGCACCTTACATGCATCCAAACAGCCAGGCAACTTGAGCTAGGCTGACTAAAAGGCAAGTTTGTGTGCCAAGCTCTTCAGAGCTTTACTGCTATTGAAGACTCACTCCTCTGAGGCTTGTGCTATTCCTTTGCTGGGCAGATAAGTTCCTTTTAGTGGAAAAAACTTCAATTTAATTATTTTTCTTGATTATTAATACATTCCTCTTCAGGAAAATTATTTTAAATCTGCGGATTTTATGTATTGGACCTTTAAACAAGAACATTCTTTTTTCCTGTCAGTTTTAAAGATGTTTAAATCATTTTAAAAACATTTTTCCATGGAAAATTTGTGTTTATTTTACTATTTGGATCAGAAGGTGTTTTAAAATGCTTTTTAATGTATTTTTTGTGAACAAAGTGACTTTTAAAGACTTCAAATTTTGTACTCGCTTTTGTTGCTTGTTTTTCCTGGGAAAGAGGCACTATTTTCAGCTTGACCATAGAACAAACCGTCAGTCCTAAAGTCAGTCCTTCTTCCAGCTACAAAAAGAAAAAGTTAAGTAAACAACTTTTGCCACCATGGCAGGCTAGCAAATTGCCTCTGCTGCAGGCGGTTGACTCTGCTGTGGCCACTTGTTGTACCTCAGGCCACTTATCTTTTACTATGGATCCCTTTGGTGTAGCACCTATAGTCACTATGGACTAGGGGTTAGACACATCATCTGTGGCTGCCAGGGACACCTCAGTGGCAAGGGAGAGCTACTCTTGTTGTTCCAGGGAGAGGACACAGGGAAGGCTTCCCTGTTTTGTCAGAATGTTGTGCCCATCCCTGGGGAAGCTACTACTGCCATTTATAACATCATTAACCACATTTGTTCTGTCAAAAAAAAACAGACTTTTGATCCTTCTTATTTATTAATGTCTGATAAAAGAAAGAAGGATACCTCCTTTACTGAAGAGATTCATGATTTTGAATCTGGACAGGAAGATGATAAGACACAAACAAAGTTTCTCCTCATATTTCATATTCAGACTCAGAGGAGAGCTCAGTTTCTGATTCTCTCTTTGGGGGGTCCTCTCACTGAGACTATGCACACAATGTGCCAGTGTTTTCAATGGGAGTACACCGAGGTTTCTCAGTCCCTCAGATAATTTTCTGAGCTGTTACAGAAGGAATTTCCTGAACCTTCGCCATTTCCTCCACTTCTGTTAGCTTTGGAGGACATCTGTGTCTTTGCCCATATTTTCTCTTGATAGCCAACCTGCTACCCCTGAAAAGGCAGATAGAATGTATAAAGCTCCTGTGTGTTTTTCAGTTTTATACATTCTTCCACCAGTCGTTTTCCAAGCTGTCTGTCATATGTTATTACCACTATCCTCCTATATACTACTAATATCTTCCCTCCCTTACATAACTGTATAACTTACCTCATTGTGTCTCATGAATTTTTTACAATACTACACACTATTAAAGCTCCCTTCCTACATAATTGTATAGCTTACTTCATTACATATCTTGAACTCCTTGCAAACCTTTCTTTACTCAAATGTAAGGCTATTAAACTTCTTTGCAAGAATGGTTTCCCTTCTGCAGTATCAGTTCATTTACAGCTACAAGATTTTACAGCTGGAACAATTGTACAGACATAATTGTTGATGTAAATACTTTATTATCTATACCAGTCTTGTAATTATGTTTGTTTCATGTAAAATGTAACTGTCTGTAATTCACTTGTTAATATAAATTTACTGTGGTGGAGGTTTTCTCCCCAGGTCTCATTTGAAAATGCGGTTTACCCAGTCAAACTTCCCTGGTCAAAAAAAGACAAACAACCAAACAAACAAATAAATAAATCTTCTCAAAACTGACTCAGCAGCTATAGCTTTAGTTATTCCTACTGCTGCAAAACAATTAATTTCAACCCTACTCTTTCTGATAAGGATGAGCAGATTATTGATGGATACAGGAAAATAGTGTATGCTTCTGCGACTTTGATTTTCAGAATTTTGAATTGTCAGGCTCACATGTTATTGTTTATTCTGACTAATTATGCAAGTATGAGGAATGTTTGATCTGCAGTTTCTTCTTGTGAGGAAACAATCTTTAAATTATTTAGTTTTTTAGGATCATAGGATCATAAGAGGACATTAGACTATTGACCTGGAGGTCATTTCAAGCCTAGAAACTTCATCCCAATGTAATACCATAGGTACTCTAGTTAAAACCCAGGATTGTACTTAGTAATGACTGTCCATGTCCAGGAGGGTTGTGGGCGCTATCCCTGGTAAGAATTTAAAGTGATCCATCCACTCGTCTGGTTTCTTTTGAACAGTACCATAGAGGTGCTCTACCTTACAAAAATTGGCAGTCTATTCCAAAGACACAGCAGCTGCTGGGAGACAAATCTGTCCTTTCAGCACATCCTATTCAAGTACAAGCCATATTTGGTCCATGGAATGGGTAGCCCTAGTCCCATTTGATTTACAGATATGCAGCAAGTTCATTAGGTTTGAGTCAGTGATTGCTCTGTAAGCCAGGCATAAGTCTCCCCTAAGAAGTCTATATGATACAGAATATAATGACAGGGGCTTTAGTCTGTCTGTGTAAGGCACATGCTGAAGTACCTTGGTCTTCTTAATTAGAAACCTCTAAGGTCTTTCCAACTGCTGCAGGTGCTTTCATTAGTGCATGCCAAAAGGGGTGTTATACTCAATTATGGGCCTGATTAGTGACAAAAATAGAGAGGCTATAACCTCCTTTGCTCTAGAGGTGATGCCTTTGCTAATCAACTGTTCTATTCAGAAAGCCTTCCTTACTACAGTAGACACATAATGGTCAAAGTTAAGGTCACAGTCTACTTGTGATCCCAGATCAGGCAGTTCAAACAGGTATAGATGAGGTAACATTACATTTTCTCATAGAAATATTTCCATTGTTTATTATATTTCAGAAAATACTTGGATAGCTTTTAGTTACTGATGCATAATCATTGATCTTGGCTAGAGACCATGATTGCACAGCTCATTGTACTTTTCTTAATCTTGGAAACAGTGTTTTGAAATTAAGTTGAAATTCAAGACAGAATGGATTTTATAAATTGACAAGGTACAACTTTTGTAAAACAGATGAAAATCTGTGTATTTTTCTGTTCTTTTTAGAGTAAAATAAACAAAAGCCATCAAAAAACATAATTACATAATGTCGGTGTAACTAAGACATAAACGGAGCATGTGTTCCTGTATAAAAGTGATTTTTTATCAATAATTAGATTTTTTTATTTAAAATCCAAGATTCAGCTACTTCTCTGTCTTTGAAGGTAGAGCTAAGGATAGTATTTTTTATAGATAATTATGTCGGCAGTACACTAGTGCCTTCATAAATGAATGCTGGTGCTTCACTCTTGACCCAACAAAACCTGTTTATCATGTACCCTTAATAGCTTGTGGCAGAAGCAACCACCCCTTCATCCCACTCTAGATAAGGCTTTTGTACACGACTGCAGCATTATTCATCAGGCACCTCTGTCTGAAAGACTTTTCATTGCTGTTCTGATATATGGATCATTGTCAGCAATAGTAACTGTTACTGAGGAAAAATGGTAAAGTAAAGAAAGTGAAATGTTTTGAATCCCCTGGTCCATTTCACAGCTTGGGGGCTCGTTGGATCATGATCTTCTAGCATTTATAATCACTTTATATTTTTTAACTCATCTCAGTTCTGATATTTCCCACCCTGTTCCATGTGTTAATGTCAGCTTATGTATGTTGCATGGTAAGATTTAAGAGCATGCATTTCATCATCAGACATAATCTCCACTTATTTTCATCATCAGTCTCTTCAGTTTAAGTCCTCTCTCAGATTATATATCTCATGCAGGTATGTCCCTAGCCCTAAGCAGAATTCTACCTTTACCTAGGATGATGCCACAATACAGGCAAAAAAATGATTGAGTTCAATAATTGACTTAGCTTCTGGTGTCACTCCAAGGGGATCCAGTATCTGTCTGCCTCGGAAGACATGGTCGACAGTCCATGCTGCTTTGCCAGAAATGGCCTTCATCTGTCTACTTAAGGCTTTCAGATATTGGCAAAGATGCTTGCCTCCCCCATACAGCCAAACAACAAAACTTCCGATGTAAAGAAATCCACTAAAGACAAACTCAAGGTCATGCTGCTTAATTCTAGGAGCTTAAACAGTAAACTGCTCCCCTGCAAGTACTCCTCACCTTGGAAGATGCTGACATTTGTGCAGTCACTGAGACTTGGTTCCAGGCCACTGACAACACCCCAGCTGTACAAGGATGCAATGCCTTTCACATGTCCAGACTCCAAACTGAATATGAAAAAAGCAGAGGTGACGGTGTAGCCGTCTTCATTAAATCCAAATACACCTTGAGATTAATGAAACAGTGCAATTTTCTTGAGCTACTCCAGGTTCAATTAACTATAGGTGAACTACCCCTTCACATCATCACTAGGTACAGGTCCCCTACCATGATCCAGGAGAAGCATACTGCCTACCTGGACTTGCTAGAGTCACACAGTATACAGCCAAACACCTTGGTCATGGGAGATTTCAACTATCTTTACATCAGTTGGGCAACTTACATGACCACAAATACAATTGTTATGAGGTTCCTGGACTTTGTTAATTCAAATGCTCAGGAAAAGTTGGTCAATACCCCCACAAGGGGCTCAAATGTCCTGGACCTAGTGCTCACCAACATGGGGGATCACTGCACTACCCCCTGTGTGTTGCCCTCCCTGATAGGGTCAGACCATAAATCTGTCTTGTTTTAAGTAAAGATCAGACCTGATACCCCCCACTGGAGTAAAAACAAAACTGAAAAATGTCTCCAAAACAAACTATTGCCTACTAAGTGATAACATAAAAAGTTTCAAAGATCCTGCCAACATAGCCAACAATTACTCCTATACAGAGAAATGCACAAATGCCATGTACAGCCACTTAAACAAATGCATTGATTTGGCTGTACCCAACAGGAAAAAAAACTAGGTCTTCCCAAAAAAAATAAAAAACAAGCCACCCTCTTGGATTGTGTAAATAAGCTATACAACAAAAGAAAGAAACTGATATATAAGAACAGGAGGGAACTAACTCAACAGAGGAAGAATACCCTCCACAGCTTGAACAAGCAAATCAGATATCTTGTTAAGTCCTCTAAGGCTAGCTATGAGTCTAAATTAGGATACTTAACCATAAGGCATTATTTAGCTATGTCCAAAACCTAAAAGGGGAAGGCCCAGCTGTGTATTGAACTTATGGATGATACCACTAACACTGAACCTGCAGAAATTGCCAACCTGCTAACCAACAGATTTGGCAATAATTTCACCCCCCATCTCCACCAGATAAACCCAAAGCATTCCTGACTCCAGTCCTCTACTGAGTATCTCCAAAGAACAGGTCATACAAGCACTGTCCAGTGCCAAAAACATGCCCTGTATGGGACCAGATAAAATTCCAGGTTGCTTACTGAACAATCTAAAACAAGACCTAGCAGAACCACTTGGCACTCTCTTTAACCATAGCCTGAGAACTGGCTTTGTCCCAGCAGTGTGGAGAACAGCAACAGTAATCCCCTTGCACAAAGATGGTCCATCAACTGACCCTGGGAACTATTAACCCATAAGCTTAATCAGCCTTATCTGCAAGGCCATGGAGAGAATCATTATGGACCTTATCCACAAGGACATAGGTGACCTTCAAAAGCTTGACCTGACCCAGTTTTGTTTCATCAAAGGTAAATCTTGCTTATTAAACCTAGTGCACTTCTTTGAGTATGTCACCAAAGCCCTGGATGAGGGCAAAACAGTACATACCACCTATCTTGATTCAGCCAAGGCTTTTGACGCAATCCTCCATTCAGGTATCGTACATAAACTCTTCCAGCTGGGGATTAACCCATACATTACTAGATGGGTAGCAAACTGGCTCACTGACAGAACACACACTGTTAAAGGTGGGGATTCCACCTCCACCAGTAGATGAGTTACCAGTGGGTTACCACAAGGATCAATACTTGGCCCTCTGCTGTTTGGAATCTATTTCTCTGAAGTACAGGCAAAGGTAGATGGCCCTTGGCTTACCAAGTTTGTAGATGACTGCAAACTGTGTGCAATCATAGAGTCTCCCAATGATGTTAACATATTACAGAAAAGGCTGACAGACAAATGATTGGTGCCAAACTCATGGACTAAAACTTAACGAAAAAATGCCTCATTATCCCCTTTGACAAAGAAGCAGCCCTTGCTGATTATGGTATAGCTAGCACCCCTCTAAGCTCAAGCTCAATGGTGCAAGACTTGGGAACACAGATAAACATGGTAAAAAATGGATTGTATCACTAATTGAAGCATTTTATATTTGCGTATCTAAGGCATAAGTCACATCGCAAACAACTGCAGAGGTTATAGTTCCACTGACTAAGAGAGACTTATATCTCCACTAAATTGAATACATCAACAGACAACGCAATGAGTTGATCAACCCTGTGGGTTTCTACAACAGGCTTTGAGAGTTTTCTAACCTGCCTCATACACAATCTAAAACACTGACCCTGCCCTAATGGAAATGCTGCTGATCCACAAATCTAAATGGGGTAAGAATAATTGAGAGGCCAGGATGTCAAACTGGCATGTGACATTAACAGACCCTGAGGAGATGGAAGACAAGCACCCCCACCGTCAAACAATACTCTGAACAAGTATGATCCACAGTCAAAACAAGATGGACAGAACCTCCCTATGAGCTAGATATAAGATATATCAACTGGGTGGGTGCATATAAATCTCACGCTGGGTATCCATGAGCCCCCTTGGACTCAGGCACCTATATAAGCTCACCCTAACTTCTGGGTGGGTCCTATTCCTAAGGGGTTGGGGTGCAGCTATGTCCCTCATGGACAGGACAGGTCTGTATGTCCCAGAATTGTTCTGCTAACAACGACCATCTAACTATGGTCAAGTAAAGGGTGCCTGGATTATTACACAGCCTAGCTTGAAAATTAGAATATAGCCATAATTTTTATAAACCCCTGTGAACTATGATTATAATATGATTACATATTGAATGTAAAATTTACAAGTGCAAGTCACATACTATGTGGCTCTGGTGGATTTGTTTTCCTACCACTGAATCCAAGGAGTAGTGTGGTGTTCTTGCTGAACTAGCTGTATAGCTCTAAGGGTGTAATCCAAACTTATGGAACTTATTAAACTTTTCATGAGCATTGAATAAAATGTCTGATGTCAGCTGTAACTATTATTTTATAATTGCACATACAGTGTGTTTCAATGATGGACAATGCTCCAACAAACTGCAATGTCATCAGACAATGTATACAGCAACAGAGACCACAGGAGCTTCTGAGACCTCTTCTACATGACATAAGAGGATAGACTGAAAGAATGACTGAAAGCTTCGCTCACTGTACTCTGTATCTGTACATCTGTGCCTAAGGAGAAGAGCTGTCCTAACACAAGCCAATACAGACCCTGCCTAATGGAAATGCTGCAGAAAATGCAAATCCAACAATGACAGAACATGCTCACTCCAGGGATGTCAAACTGGCATGTGACATTAACAGAACATGCTGGACTCAATGTCTGATCCCAGTGATTGCACTAGAAGTTCATAAGCTCACTCCATGTGAAGCAAGAAGACCCTCAATGACTGCAGGCAACAACCTTCAACCCTGGTGGCAGACCATACCTTATGAACAAATTTGTGAACTATGTCCACTGGACAGGGGTGCAGCTATCTAATACACAATTGTTCTGCCTGTGATTATTATCTAACTATGATCGGTAAATTTTATCCATTTATACTAGCTAGGCTTGTGAAAGCCTGGGGCCATTAGCTAATAATCCTATATGACATAAGACCATGTGTTAATTGATTAATCTGCAAAAAAGAAATGATTTACAAGTGGCTATGTACATTACTGAAAGTGGTGACAATGGCTTTGTTTTGACTGTAGGAGGAAAGCGGTGTTTTCTCTCAACCTGTAGAGACCCAAATATGTTTGGCAGGTACCATCTGAACTACTGGGATATTTCTATGACTACCAACTGAGCATGTCCATGTAGCCTGGTATTATCCTTTCAAAAATTATTATTATGTGGGAGTATAATTTATGTGGAATACAAATTGTTTCACAGAAATGCAGAATGGTATGCACTTCTGTATTCTATTGCAATAGCCTATTATTGCAGGATTTCAGTAATGGTACAATGATAATAATGCTGATAATGATATATAAATGTGTGCACGATCCCAATAGATATAAACAAATGTAAGCATTTAAATAGTTATCTAACTCCCACATATCATCCAGACATCTGTCACCATTATCACTTCCTATGTGATTGCCAGCCAGGGCTCCATAAGTAGTACACTTACAGGCTTTGTTGACAGGAGTCATGAAGTGTGTGCCTCCAACAACCTGATAGATTAAAGTCCAACCATGAGACCACCCCCCAACCGCCACACACCCCCTTCATATATACACATGTTTTTGTTTTATACTACATGTTTTACTACTCACTTAAACATTGTTTGCTCTATAGTACTCAAACTGCCATATTTAACTTATACTTTTGTCTGTACCTCAGTTATATCTGGTGCTTGCAAATCTGTGCCAGTAAAAAATACATTGTTTACACAAAAACCACAGTAACATAGAATGCACAAAAGCATGCCAGTCCTGCGTGCCTTGACCTTGACTGTCTGTCATGCATTCTCGTACAGCAGGGTCTGTCATTCTAGCCAGTTAAATATTACTTTGTATGTATATTGTAGCCCATTGATAAGATTAATGTAAAATTAATGATTGATTGACCAACAACAAATTTGTGACTCAACAATGTCACATGTCCAAACCACATATTTCTGCTTATTTTACATATGTGCATACTATATGGCAATATACAAACCTTTTAAGCTAAACACATGACAAAGACTGTTACTACTTCAACAATATACAGGTCCTCCCACACACCATCAACTATATATAACTACATTGACATGTTTATGTTATCTGATTGTAATAAAAATAATACCTCTTAACCTCTCAATGCACAAATCTTTGGCAGAAGCTAAAATCCTTTGTGGAGGAAATATCACCTCTTTTGGTTGACATGGACAGTGGCATTGCCTGTTGAATGTGTGTTTTCATCATCATCTTTGTTGGCATCATTGTTAGACATCACTGCAGTGCCAACATCAACCATAGATGCAGAACACCATACACCTGATGTAATACTTATATGCCATGTCATATACCTTATGGCACTTATGGCATGCAGGTTATCATGCATCATATTTTTATCCATGCTTATTCTGATCTCTGAAACAATTGTTGTGCATATTACTGATATATGTCTAGATATATAATATGCATCTACACAACCAGAGTACCCTGTAAAAAACAGTACTCTAAAAACAGTATCCAAAAAAAACAAAAAATAGTTCTAACCTGCTACATCACCAAAATAAACTTTGAAGAGGGGTTGGACCAACCAAGCAGTGAGAAATGATCTTTCTCTGGGGATCAGGCAGGGCGATCCTTCTACACAGGAGCAACAGATTATTATGCATTTGAATAGCTCAGAAGTGCTCATTTACATTGTTGTACATTGTGGTATTTCCATGCAGCAAATTCATGACACATGCGTCATGTGACTGCAAGTTCACTTTGATATGCAGACAAGGAGCACATGACACACAACCATGTGTGAGTCAACAATCATAATTCACAATCACATGTACTGAGATGTGCTTTGGCCTACCATATTGCTGCACTCACAGTGATGCATTGAGAAAGGATGCATAGTTGTACTACATAGCAGAAAGAATGGCTCCAGCAAGCTGGCCAATGAGATTTATGGTGGTATCAAATGTCATGACGGGAACATGTAAAGGTGAACAGTGAGGTTTGCTAAAAAGCACAGCAATGGAACCATGCATAGAGGTCATTTACAGCAATGTGTGGTGGCTGGAAATGTACTTCTACCAATACATAAGTAACGAGATGTAAATGAGAAATGATGTAAAACTGCATATAGTAATAAATCCTTCTCTTGCCTGTTTGAGACACATTTCTGTGCACAGATTTGTTATAAAAGGCAGAATCGTACCTTTGCTATCCACTTTGCAATTCAGCATTGATGCTGTCCTTCGCTTTTGGCTTAGCTATTTCCAAGTGCGAGCTGCTTGTCTTGGTAGAGCCAAAACTGCTTACTCCCAGCTGGCCTGCCAAGCAGGTGGAGATATAGACAGAGAATTACTCATTATAATTTTGAAAATTAGCCAATCCTTGATAGCTTTAGAGTCAACAGGGATAATATAAGGGTCTTGATGAGCCTGTATTACCTCCACAGCTGTACTTATGGGATACGTGGCCTTCCTATACCTGTGGATGCTAAGGTATATAGAGGTCTTACTATACTTGGCACTAGACCTTCCAGAGTTATGTGCTCTCTGCACAGCAGATGGGGAAATTGAATATAATGCAGCCCAGCGCATCAGGAGACTGTTGAGTCTGGCTGAGTGTCCTTGTAACTATATAAAAATATTTTCATTTAAGAAAAGGAATGTTAAGTAATAAATGTTTTCTTTTAAACTGATTTCATTACTATAACTGCAAGAGTAATTTATACACAAAGATAATGGAAGGAGTAAAATTCTTTCAGTACAGTATTGCAGCAAAATCCATATCAAGCAGAAATTTCAAATGTATTACCAATTTTTTTGTGCTAAACCAGCATTTCTCATTAGTATGAGTAGACTGCAAATGTAAAAAGTGCCACCATTTGATAACAATATACTGATTGTTCCCATGTTTCCATAGCCATTTCCCAGAATTTTGTTTTATTTAAATAAAGATTTAATAAAAATGTATTGTTAATAAAGACTGGAATTCTGTATAACATTATGTGTGAATTTATTGTCCCTCCCACCTTTTCCTCTGTTTTTTCTCAATTTAATTAAGCATTACTTTTTCCTTCTTTATTTTCTTTCTCTCCCATTTCAAACGACATGCTTCCCAGGTCAGGGAACATTCACAATCTGCTGTCCAGGGGCATCCTTAGAGGGTCAGGGTAGTGGCACCATTCCAGTAGATATCCTATCACATGGCATCCTGGTAAGCCTCATTGTCTCTGAGCTTTGGGACTTGGTTGAGGATGTGGGAGAGAAGGTAGAGGAAAAACACCTTTAGCTAGTCCAGGATGCTCTTCTTAGGGCTGAATGCCTATTTTAAGTGATTTATTAATTAATATTATGTTTTTATTCAGCATTATTGCTTTAAGTTAATAGCTATCAGGTTGATTGTTTATTGAAAACTGGTCCCAATTGGCTGTTGTTGTTTTAAAAATCACTGAGTAATTTATTGAGTTGTCTGATGAAGTAGCTTTGGCTACAAAAACGCTCATCATTTTTTCTACTGGACTTGTGGATTAAACTTTGGAGTTTTATTTGTTATTATCTGCCGTGGTCTGGTGTTTCCTATTCTTTTCCTGCATATAATAACATAAGTATATGAGCAGTCATGTTATCACTTAGTATTTCAAACTTACTTTAGGATTAACTTCGCATCATTTATACATTTACCACAAGTTTGCATTTTCTTGAAAATGTCTCTGTATTGCTGTACTCAACATGAATACCCTGTGATTGCTGAATTAGCATATAGGCATAGTTACACCTTTTGTTAATAATTGCTACGCACGTACAAGTCTATCAAAGCAACCCCAAGACCTTCCTTTACTACCTTCTTTACTGCTAATACTAGGACTACCAGGAGAAGTTGTTGGGACATTATGCTGGCATCTTCAGGAAACAGAATGCCTGGTATGATCTAGGCCTGGAATTACTAGTGTTACTGATGATCCTAGAAGTGTCGAGCAATGTAGGCACAGATACAAAGACCTGAAGCACCAGAACCCTGAATTTCACTAGCCATAGAAACAGGACATTGTACATCAACATCTTAAAAAATGTAGCGTGACTATGACAAAACATTTCATTCCCCTGACTGCATACCTATCAGCCAAATGGATGAACTTTTTGCACAGGCAGCCAGGAAGGGAAAGATATATGAATGCATTGTAGGTTCAAAATAGATTTGCAGTCTGAAAGGTTTTAGTACAAGATATATATTTTGAGGAACATTTGCAATATGTCAGTGAAGCTGTATATGACATACACATATTGTGGCTGTCTTATTTGACAAAGACTGAAGGACATAGCTGTTGGTCAGGGCTGGGTATCTGTGGGACATATTGGTTTGGACAGGATAGGCATGTTGGTAGGGAATGTTTAGCATTTTACATTGTTAGTCAGGGGTAATAGGTTCATAGGTTCATAGGTAGGTACTAGGCTATCTGCCCGAGGGCATTTTTAAGCATAGCCAGAGTGTGTCGGCTTTCACCACCCGATTGATTAATTAACTGGGCCTCTGTCAAGCAGAGCCAATAAAGAGATCCCAGGGGTGTATTTTCTGTTACTCATCCACTCATCAAGGCTTCTCTTGAAGAGTGTTAGTGAGGGGCTCTGCCTAATGTAGTTAGGAATTTTATTCCAAAGCATGGAGAGTTTCTGTGACAGGAATCTATCCCTCCAGCATGTTCTATTTATTGTTGTGGTGAGGTTTAGCTCACTAGAGTGTGTGGCTCACAGTGACTTGGATTTCTTTAGGTGGAGCATGTCCATCAGTTCTGAGTTGGACATGGCTTTGTAAGTCAGACAGAGATCACCTCTGAGTAAGCGATATGCCACTGAGTACAGCTGGAGTTTTTCAGTCGAGCTGCATAAGACATATGTTTGAGGCCAGTAATCCTCTTGGTGAGGTACTTTTGTGGTCTTTCCAGCTGTTGGAAGTGTCTTGTGAGGTACATCCCAAATGGGGCATTGTACTCTATGATGGGTCTGATGAGTGATGAGTAGAGAGGCACTATAACCTCTTTATTTCTAGAAGCGAACCCCTTAGTAATTAGATGGGCCACATAGAAGGATTAATAAAAATACTTTGGCAATATGATTGTCAAAGGAGAGATTACTATCTACCTGGGTCCCCAGATCTCTTATTACCTCTTCTGTATTAAGGGGGCTGCTGCCTATGTGGTAATTCGTGGGTGTTTTGTTTTTCCCAAACGGGATGACTATGCATTTTTTGGCATTTAGCTTGAGGCCATGACTTTGACACCAGGTGTCTGTCTCAGTAAGGCCTTTATGAAGGATGTCCCTGTCAGCCAGAGTCAATTATGGCTCCCAGTTTGCAGTCATCGGTGAACTTGGTTAGCCATAGTCCTCCTGTGTGTGCCTGTACTTCTGAGAAATATATGCCGAACAGTAGGGGTCCCAGAACCGAGCCTTGTGGGACACCACTTGTGACTGGTTTAGAGTCGGACCTGGAGCCCACTATTCTTGCCGTGTGAGTTCTGTCTGTAAGCCAGTTGGCAACCCATCTTGTGACGTATGGGTTTATGTTCAGGCTGGTGAGTTTTTCTATAATACCCAAGTGAGGAATGGTGTTGAATGCTTTGGCGAGAACAAGGTAGGCTGTGTGAACCACCTTTTCCTCATCTATGGCCTTGGTGACTGTCTCGAAGAAGTCAACCAGGTTTAGTAGGCATGATCTGCCCTTAACAAAGCCGAACTGGGTCAGGTGAAGTGTTTGGAGGTTCCCAATGTCTTTGTTAATGAGTTCCATGATGATGTGCTCCATAGCCTTGCAGACCAGGCTAGTCAGGCTTATGGGGTGATAGTTACCAGGGTCAGTTGTGGCCCCTCCTTTGTGGAGTGGAATAACCGTTGCTGTGCACCATTCTATGGGCACATAGCCTGTGGAGAGGCTGAGGTTGAACAGCGTGTTTAGGTGGGGAGTTAGTTCATAGATTCATAGGTTCATAGATTAGGTTCATAGATTAGTACTAGGCTAACTGCCCTTGTGAGCCATTTTGAGCCTAGCCAATTATCCCTTGTGAGCAAACCCTGCACCTTGTGTTTGGAAGGCAAACACCTTAACCATTAAGACACCCTCATTCTGTAGTTCATGTAAGACGCAGCCTGGGACACCATGCTGTGTTTTTGGCTTGTGAGAGGGCTGTTTTCACCTGTGCTTCTGTGATTTCCGGGACACTACATTTTTTCAGTATTGTTGTGGGCCCTTTTGAAGGTGAGAGGGAGGTGAAGTTTGCACTGAATCTATCTGCCAGGATGTTGGCAATATCAGTAGGTTCAGTATATTTTGTGCTGTTTTGCACTAACTCAGAGCATATCTGCGTGTTGCCACTTAGATTCTTGACATAGTTAAAGAAGGCTTTGTGGTTATCTTTTGAATCCTTGGCTATTTTTCTTTTGAAGTTAGCCTTGGATGATTTTATGAGGGACCTTAGTTTCTTACTGATACTGATCAGGGATATCTTTCCTTCTTGGGCTTTGCTTTTTATCTGAACTAGTTTCCTCCTTCTGTTGTATAACCTGTTTATGGCAGGGATCAACCAGACTGGTTTCCTTCTCTTAGGGGAGTGAGTCTTGGTCTTGCTAGAGATGGCACGATCCATGCATCCTTGTAGGTGCTCATAGAATGCAATTGTAAAAGATTCTGCATCCTGGGCAGTGTTATCCTTTAGCGTGGGGGCTGTGAAACTTACCACCTCTGCCTTAAGTAAGGTGAAGTTTACTTTAGAAAAGTTTTTCACTGTGGTTTCCTTGGTTGAGGGTGGTGGTGGGGTGTGGACATCCAGGGTGATTAGTTTATGGTCTGATCTAACCAGTGACGGGTTGACCTCTGGTACGGAACACTTGTCGCCCATGTTGGTGATGACCAGGTCCAATATGTTGTGGCCTCTGGTAGGGGAGTTTACCAGCTGATCCAGGGCATTTGAGTTGATAAATTCCAGGAAGAGCTGAGCCTGGGAGTTTGTACTCAAGTAGTTTTCCCAGTTAATGGTAGCATCATTGAAATCACCCAATATCAGGATGTTTGGTAGGACCTTCATGTTTTCCTGTGTCTCCAGAGGCGGAGTGGTGGTGCACATGGATGATCTCAGAGGTATCATGCAGCGCCACTAACCTGGAGGTGTGAGTATCCTTGATGAATATGGATACACCCCCTCCTTTTGTGTTTCGGTCTATGTCCTGTGTCCGAAATGTGTGGTATGAGTTGTAGCCCAGTAGTGCTGGAGTGCTCTCTGGAGCCTTGAACCAGGTTTCAGTTACTGTACAGATGTCTACAGTCTCCATACTTAGGAGTGCTTCGAGCGCGTGCATTTTGAGATTTAAATTCCTGGTGTTGAGTAGCATAACCCTCATTTTTTTACTTGTGCTGTTTACGGTGATGGGTTTGAATTTTGAGCCTTGCCTAAAAAAGGCACTATGGGGGCAGCAAGAGCCTTGTCCAGTATTCGAAAGCCAAGGGGTGACAGGTGCAAGCCGTCTCTTGCGAAGCAACGTGGCTTGTCGAGTATGTCTTCCCATGCTGACAGACACTGGATCCCCTTTGAATGACACCAGAAGCTTAGCCAGTTGTTGAAATTGATCATTTTTTCTTTATACTGAGGTATAATTCTTGGTGAGGGCAGAATGCTACTCAGGGTCAGGGTCATACCTGCCTGGGCTACATGATCAGAGAGCTCTTCCATGTCTCTTTTCATGTAGTCCAGGGAGTGCTTGTTTATGTGGCGGATTCTGGCTCCTCATAGGCAGCTAACAGTAACCTTCTCCTTGTCCCGCCTAGTGAGTGGGGTGTCAGTGTGCCTGACTATTGAGTCACCTATTACTAGTGTGCTAGGTATGTTATTTCGTCTTAAGGGCTGTGATTGTGCGGCAAATTGATTTTGTGTTTTATGTGTTGTCTGGCTTGTGATGGGAGGTGCAGGCTTTGTGGGTGTCTGCTCTGGAGCTCTCTGATGCTTTTGCAGGTTTTTATTTAGAGCCTCCAAGTATGATTTTGTGTACTTATGTGTATTTTTTTGCCAGTGCTGGTTTAGTATGTCTATGTGAGGCTGGATGTGTGGTGCAAGTGTTAACCTTCTTCTCATGACTGTCTGTTCCAGTCTTGGGTGGAGAGACCTTAGCCTCCACTTTGGCTGTATAACTGCATCTCTCGCATATGTTAGTGTTTTGTGGTAGGAGGAGAGGGCTGTCTGTGTACATGAGGCAGTTGTAATATTGCCTCAGGATACCCAGATTCACCAGCTGGACTGGAGAGTACACCTGCAGTTGCCCTTTGGTCATGCCTGAACAGTAGGGTGAGCTGCTTAGTCGCTTGGTTGGTGAGGGGTGGATAAAGAGCCTTGCCCTGGTGGGCAGTCAAGTGCCGGGGTATATTAGTGCTTGCTATTAGGTCTGAGCAAGTGCTGGACTGTAGGATGCTTTTTGAGTGCTTAGGTTGAGAGTTAGACTAGTTTCAAGTGAAAAACTGAAGAGGAGACTTAGTGGAGCCAGGAATAATTTTACCCTAGCTAACCAGTGCTGCCCGGCGCACAAAATCATGCAAACGCAGTTTTTAAACTACTAACTTCTGGGCTGGAACCACTAATCCAGAGACAAATGGCTGCTCAAAGGTCCCCTCTCTCACAGGTGAACAGAGAAACTTTCCTCTATCCAAGTAAGGTATGGGCAACTCAGAAACTTGTAACACAGCCCTGAATTCAGCACTAGCCTGAAAACTGGACTATACTAGCTTAGAAAGGTGGGAAACAAGATTTTTTTTTAAAAGATATGGCAAAAACAGTAAAAAGTATACTTAAAACAGCTTTAAATTACTAAAAGCGACCAGAAAAGGCTATTGCAGTTTAGTTTGTAGCCTACAACAGTTAAACAATTTATTTAAACAAAAAAAAACTTTTTAAAAGTGCAGGCAGTCAAATAAGTATAATATGTGAAAAAAACAAGCTTTTAAATCATAATAAGTGCTGGGAAAAAATCAGCGTTTAGGCGGAAAATAGTTAAGTACAGCAGGAAAATACAGAAAACTGATAATCACTCCAAAGTGATGTGATAATAATGGTGTAATAATAATGTGATAGTACTGGTGATTCATACTGTCAATAACAACACCAGTTTGCTATGTACGTATAATGTTATACTGATGGGTACCTTGACGTTACAGCACACGAGGAGAGCAGGATGAAAAAGATGGCCTCCACAAGAGGCAGCCCATGCTACACTCTTACCAAGGTGAATAGGACTTACATTTGGGATTTAGTTAAAAACTTGTTGATGACACATACCTTGGGTTAAACTATACTTTGTAAGATATATGATTCTCTCTATTGTATCCTGTAATATGGACTATAGAAAATAGGAGGTGCAGCTGGATAATGAAGCACCATGGGCCATGATATAGGAAGCCCCAGCTGAGACATTGTAATAAGCTAGCACTGAAGTGAAACAGCCTAAAATCAAGCAGGTGTTGGAGGTCACAGTGCAGAGGCAACTGTAATGGATGTTGCACATGACTGAGATCTTCCTGTAAAGAATCACAGATTTGATCATCCAGAGGTCCTCAACCATTAAACCAGTAAATGAGGGCCAGCCACACAATGTTAGCCTACCAGTGCCAGTATGTGGCAATGGGTCTTTGAAAATTGCCCTTCATGCTGGACTGGCAGTCTCCTTGCTGCCAGTAACCCATCCTATGCCATACCATGTGTCATTTTTTCTTCCTATTTTGTCATGTCTCTTAACTTATATGTGTTCCACTCCGCCCATCAAACTGTGCCCACCCTCTACATGTATGCATCCATTCCTTGTCAACCATGCCTCATGTGTATACAGCCAACAGACTGCCTATAATGTTTGCTTGTTTCTTCCCCAGCGTACAGTGTATTCTGCTTTCCCTTTCCTTGCTTCCATATCCCTTGTTTATTCTCTACATATATAGAAATGTCTCTTTCCTTCCAGAAAAGTAACCTGCATTTCTGCCCTGTCCCCCCAAAATCTTGCAATGTGTACTACATGTTCTTGTGTTTTTCCGTACTTACTGCCTACTTCCTTGTATTATCCTACATTCTCTTTTCCCACCTCTTCATGATGTTGGTCTGGGGGCCACATATATGGTATCCTCTCTAAATGTGAATGTCACACTTTATTCAGATGTTTGCCATGGTACTGTCAGTTGCTACACTTCAACATGTGTAGCATGCTGGGACACAAGACAGATTCAGTTTATTATCAGATCATGAAGAAGTTGTGTTCTACTAAGCTGGGTGCATTATAGGTACTGCTCACATGTAATTCTTGTTGCTTATTTTATTTTTATTTAGACAAAGCACTGCTTAGATGTCCGTTGCTTATTTTAAAACTGTCTCACTATGTTAAACTCATTTAACATAAGCACACAGCACTATACAATGCAGGTGCAAGGTGATTCTTTAGGAATCTGTGTCCTAGTCTCACACAGCTCTGATGCCAGACATCTGCGGAAGGGCAGTAAACAGGCATTATACTATGCCATTATTTAAGAAAAGTAACAGTTTCTGTCT
Source organism: Protopterus annectens (assembly GCF_019279795.1). Classification (NCBI taxonomy): domain Eukaryota; kingdom Metazoa; phylum Chordata; order Ceratodontiformes; family Protopteridae; genus Protopterus; species Protopterus annectens. Next base: position 371,815,995 of record NC_056727.1, on the reverse strand, counting down.
CTCACATTTACTTGTTTCTTAACTTGTGATCTTTTTTCTTTTTTTACAGTAGAAATACAAGAGAGTTGACTTGACTCTTTGGTTGTTGTGCAGTAGTAACCCAGCCTATTTTCAGCTTTGAACTGCACTTTTTTAAAGGCATATGAGCATGCTATATCTTACCTATCACACATATTTTTATTACTTTTATTAGAACCTACTATTTCCAGCCTCAACTTTCTCAGTTTTATTTGCAATTCTTCTATGATTTATATAAATATATTTATGTTAGATTGTACTGTCTATTTACTTTCTTTCAGGGATTACACAGTGGTTTGCCTATAAGCTCTAAAACAAAGTTTTCTTTCCTCATTTACATTGTTTTGTGCTCTGTAATTTTTAAGAATTCTCCTTCATTTTCCTCTTATCTCCTCCATATACTTTCCAAGAGCATAGAAACCTATAGAGTGATATCCCTCCCATACTGCCAGTCTTTTTTAAAATAAGGATTTTTTTAATAATCTTTGTTTACTCAATATCATTTTAATTCCTTTGAGTAAATGTGGTCATATGACTTTGCAGTAAGATTTTCCTTTGTACCTCTGTTTCATAATCCAGCCAATGACTGGTATCCACTAAAACTGGTACCCCTGCAGGCCATTCTGTAAACTGGTAATAAAAAAAAGCAATTCAAATTCCACTCTCCAACCTGCTTTCTTCAAAATGCTAATAACATAGGGGAATATGATCATTATAATCAGGTGTCTAATCATAACCAACTTAGTATGTGTTCAAGATATAGATGTCAAGAAATTCACCTCAAGACCAGAATAAAGTGAAGCTCAAGAATCTTGACATCCATGTTAATTACAAATAACAATTACTTATAATGAGAGAGACCTGATCTTAATGCTGTGTAGAATATGGAGGTTTATGTGCTCCATGTACTATCATTTACATTAAAAGTGTAAGAGTACGAAGTGTTTTTTTTTTCAGTATTGAAAGCCCTAAAAAATAGTGCACCCACACAGACAGCACTCAGGATATATAATCTTGGCATATACTGATTTTTCTGGGTTCCTATTAGATGACCGAAGGTGCATTCTATTGAATGCATCTTGGCCGAACTTAAAGCAATGAAAAGGCAAAATAGCGAAGTGGCTTTTAAGCTAATTCTTTCCCAGGGAAAAAATGTGCTTGGCCGCTTCCGTTACTTTGCAGTTTTCGGCACTGTAGTGCAATCTTGGAGTTGGTATATTTAAGTACGGGGGTGTGTGTTTTTTTTTTGGAACAGCAATTTTTTTTCCCTTGGAAAAAAAAATCGCTGTTCTGAGCTTTCGAGATTGTAAGCTTTCACTTACATGGGGTCAATTATTCATTGTTCGCTTTTTTAAGCGTTCAATGATATCATAGAGACCCATTTTTTCTATATCATTTGATAAGTATGAAGCATTTTTCTTGTTTTCCTGTCCATCTGATCAGATACTTTTTGTGGCCAGTCAATCACATCAAAGCTGTAAGTCAGAACAGGAAGAGCAAATCGGTTTATACCTTAGACTTTGTTATTAGATGTCAGGGCTGTTTTCAGTATTAATTTTAGCCTTTTAAAATATTCCTTACTGAGTTTTGTTCATATTTGTTCATCTTTTTTTGTCAATACTTCATCAGTTCCCAAATATGTATACACTCCCTCCTGCACAAGTTCCTTTATATTACATTCTGTCCCAGACTATTTTCTTATTGCTCCAATTTTCCTGCTTGTAATGTTGCTTTTGCACATTTATCAAGGCCAAATGACATTCTTATATCATCTGAAAAAGTTTTGGCCACTTGCAGTTAGTGATCAGCTCCTCATCTCATGAACTCTACAATTTTAAATCATTCACAAAAACAAGATGATTCTGGCAGCCAAATTGTAACCATGACCTAATCTCTTAACTAGACAGCTGAATGGATGACAAGGATAAACTGTTCCAGTACTGTAAAACTGTGAATCATGAAAAGTGATAAACAAGAAGGATTGACAAAAGAGCAGTGGTGACATAGAGTCACCCTAGAATATCCCCTTTGAATTTTTATCCCTGGGATAATAAATTGCCATTTATCATGGCATAGCTGCAAAGGGTTTTGTCACTGTTTCATGGTCTCTGTAATGCAATTGATCAGTATAGGGTATATCTCATATATCTGTAAGCACTCCTTTATCCATGAATGTGGGATGTTGACAGATGCTTTTTTGTAATCTATCCATGATGTACTTAGATTCCACCCTTTTTACAATTCTCCATTATGGCTTGATTTAACAACAAATAATTCTTTGTTCCATATGACTTCCTTTGTTAGACTTTTGTCCTATTGCCATGAATGAGTTTTCATTTAAATGACTATAAAATCTGTCAGCATCAATTCCACTATATACTTTATTCATTGTTGAAAGGCAAGTTATTGGTCTATAGTTTTTAGGATATCTTGCAGATTCACTCTTAAGGAGGAGTATCATTTTTCTTGTTCTTAAGCAGGTTGGTGTCTGTTTTACATGTGTATATAAGTAGTTCTTATTCAGGCCCAAATCTTCTTGTAGAGAAGTTAATACTTTTAACAAGAAGTTAGGTACAGCATCTGGGCCTGAAGTTTTCAAATCAGGAACTTTTCTTAATTTTGTTTCAGTTTCTCTGGCCATTTCATATCCTGCACATTTAAACTTCTTACTATTTCTTTAACTTCTTCTGTCCCTTCAGCTTCTTTATTATGTTCTACAGGGTATTCACAGACACTTCTCCAAAATGTGTGTTTCTTCTTTTTTTGGTAGTGTTTCTATTCATTTTGTTTTGTTGCCCAATTTTCTATAAAACTTTTTTGGGTAATCAATGAATTGTTTATTTTGTACTTTACCTTTATGTTTATTTATATATCTTCTACATTTTTCTGTCTGTACTGATATCTTTAGTTTATTATTTGCAATAATGTACAATAGATCCTGGTCCGTTCAGATACTGTGCATTGCTTTTATCACGTCTATCTTTCTAAGTATTGATGTTGAACTGCTTTCTGTTCTATACTCTTTTCCCAATAACACTTCTTATTTTAGTTGCTTTATATTTTCTTAGTTTGATACTTCCATGATGGCATGTGATTTCTTCCCTTCCTTATCCTTATTGCTCTGTGTTTTTGTGGTAACTTTTGTGTTTTATATCCTGTGAGACATCTACCATATCTTTTGACAGAAACTGGCTTTGTTTTCACCAGTTATCATCAGTTTTCAAATAAATCATTATTTCAGTTTGACTGTAAATCATCTGTTTTGATGAAATTATTATGTATTATACTTCACTTTTTACATAAATGTAATTGTAAAATGTTTTAGAGTTGTGATAGATATCATCTGATAATTCAACTCTGTAAGCATTAATACACCCAGGGTTAAATTATACTGTTAATTGTATATATTTTGTTCATGTAAAAAGCAAAGTTTCAGGTCTGGAATTTTTCAGGTTATGTATTTATGTTTTTGTGCTTTTTCATGAGAGATATCTACTTGATTATTTGTAATTGTGTGATTTTTTTTTCAGTTTCACTGTTAAAGAGTGCTTAAATTCATTTTTGATTAAGTCTGATGAAATTTCTCCAATTAATGCAGGATAAAAGAGCCAACTGAATAGATGTGGCTTTTTTTATTTTATTTCTTTTCAAGCCACTGGTGGGTCTACATTTTTTTATTTTTCTTTTCTTATTAACTTTTAATCCTTGTATTCCATCACACATCATCTACTACTTATCTACTCAGGTATATCTTTCTTTCCCTTCTGCTTCAATATAATTTTACAGTTTTTTTAATCAATTCATCAAAAAGTGTATGATGCAAGATGAATAATGTTTGCATATATTTAACAGCCATTTTTCTAACTCCTTTAACAACATACCCAAAATATCAATATCAGTAATAATGTTAGTTGTGAAATGGCAAAGGTCCCAGCTAAGATCATTGATCGAAATGTCACGTTTTCTAATGAACTTTAATCTGGTCAAGATTTGCTCTTTCTTCAAGGTGTATTACCCCCAGACATAATTAATTCCAGTGGTGACAAAAGGCATTCCTGCAAATGGGCTTTCAGTCTTCAAAATGGGGAGTATAAGGAATTTGCCACCTACAGAAAAACACACTTTGATGTGTGAGAGAGTTGATTTGCTTTCAGTTATTTACTTTTCAAGGAAATGGCCACACAGCTATCAGTCCAAAGTGTAACTTGTTCAGTCCTTTATTACTTTTTCATGATTCACAGTTTTACTATATTGGGACAGCTTATCCTTGTCATCCATTTTAAATCCATGATGTTAACTCAGTAATTTTGATATATAAATATTATGACAAGTTCCATCCAGCTATTCTAAAAATCTACAGTTTAGAATATGGCATTAAGTTACTCAAAGAGAAGGACAAAAATCATTTTGCCCTTATGTTTCTGGATTTTAGTGTACTTATTATTTTTTCTATGAATAATATGCATACAATATTTTTTAAATTTAATTTTAGTTATTATTTCCATTGTATACAAATTTATACCTGGTATATTTGAATCATGTAACAGGAATAATTTCATCCATCCCTGTATTTACTTATTGTTAGTGAGATGATCCTGTGGTGCACTGGTTAGTGTCAATGCCTCACAATGAGTGTTTTTTTCCAGTTTAGTTGTTGATCAGGTTGCCATCTATGCACAATTTGCACATTCTCCCTGTCTCATTGTAGGTTTTTGCCAGGTGCTCTGGTTTCACAAAGGCATGCATTTGATGCATTGGTATTCCTTCAAATTGTTCATAGTTATATGCAGTGCGGGAAAGTGAATGAGTGTGTGCCTGTGTGTGTGTGTGTGTGTGTGTGTGTGTGTGTGTGTGTGTGTGTGTGTGTGTGTGTGTGTGTGTGTGTGTGTGTGTGTGTGTGTGTGTGTGTGTGTGTGTGTGTGTGTGCCCTGTAATGAGTTTACTTCCTATTTAAGATTATTCTGTCTTGCACCTAGCGAGAGTCAGGGTAGGTTCAGGTTTCCTTGCAAATCTCACTTTAGTTAACTAGGTAATCAGTGGAGGAATGCATGAACAAATGAATTAATGAACAAATGGATTAATTATTTAATTTTAATGCACTGGTTCTGCTCAAATTGCACTGTTACTCATTTTTACATTAATGTCATATGTTGCTAGTGAACCTATTGTTTTTTTATCCTTTTTGTATTAACTTAGTTGCTCTCATTTCATGTATGTTTTACATTGTTCATGCTATACATATGCCAACACTTTTTGCAGAGTCTTACTGCTTTAGTCTTTTCTGTTTATTGTTTGTCACTTGTCAGGTTTGAAAACAGACATTGTGCTAAGGCTGAAAATTTGAATTTCAACTTCAGAAGATCCCCTGGTTTCCAATATCCTAAAGAATAAATGAGTGAACACACATAACAACAACAAAAACACAATATATATCTTTAGGATGACTTAATTGATTCTGATTGTTTTAACACAGTCACTTTTTAGTGGGCATATTCAGCTACCATGTTTATTACAATTTCTGAAGAAAAGAATGTAACTGGCATGAATACATTAGTCAATAAATAAGTTTCTTAGAATAGTTAGTGTTGATATAATGTTCTCATATATTTCTATTGTAGTCAGAGAGAAAGAAGAATCATTTCTTAATCTAATGTAAGTGACTATTATCCATGAAAGAAATAATCTTAATTTCCAAATTTTCCCTGTCCTGGGGATGATACTACCACATAACTTTGTATTTACTGAATACACTTCTAGATGAAAATATGAAGTGTGCTTCTTTGGATTTCTAAAGGAACGCACATAATTCTCTGGATATCTAAATAAGCACAAACTTCTGTTTGGAGTTGCATATTCAGTTGAGGAGGAAGTAATTATTTGGAACAATATTTACTTTCAGGAATTCTGCACCTGTCAAGCTTGGCTCTTCTAACTTCATATCTTGCTGCGCTGAAACAGCAAAACCCCGAGGTATGTAGCTGAGGGTTTATGCACCATATGGATGAAGCATGTCATCGTGATTCTATACAAAACCCATCACTATCTGTTAAAAAGATCATTCGTCATGTGTACTTCTACGTTGTCGAGGCTGTCTAAAGCGGAATGATCAAATTAATAAAAAGTATTAAGGTATCTGTGTTTCTGAACTGAGAGCTATGTGTTAAGTCGATCTAGTTACATTAACTAAACTGTAATTTATGTAACTAGGTCTGAAATGTCTAGAATGATTCATGAGTGATTCAGGTCAGAAGACTTGCATTAAATTGTAGTGACTTTGAGAATGCTGGGGTATATCCAGCATTTATTTTTTTATGTACGACATGTCTGTCATGTAGCAGATTGCATAAATAAAAACAATTTGAGAAAGTAATGACATAATTTAAAATTACAGTTCTAAGTGTTATGGTAGCTAAGCCACTCATACCTCTGCTGGAAAAGATTATGTTTTCTTCACCATCTTACTAAATATAATCACCTGCAAGGTTACACCAGCTTAGAGGGAATTTGAGAAAACATGGATGTGGGTCTAAGATAAAGCAGTCATCAATTTCCCAGCCAGTTACTTTCTGATAACCCATGTTAGGATTTTCTTCACATGAAAAGATAACATAGGTTACCATTAACATTAAGTAACTGCCATCAATGACGTGTTAAGGGATGGAATTACAGAAATGGGTTGCTATGTTTAGGGCTTATGTAATGCTCGGTAAATCCATGCTAAAGGTCTCAAGGGTATGCATTAAAAGCAATGACATCATCAAATATACATGTGCCGCAGATCTGCTTGACTGTGTAATGTTTTACTACAGATTTTTAGAACCAGATTATGTCATATGCATTATATTTAATATGACTTCATTATCTGCAAATAATTGTGACACATATCTATTGACTTGATATTGCTGGGTATGTATACTTGGTTAAATAGTCAAACAAAATCAGTACATATACTCAGTTAAGACATGAAATAAATCAGAAGCAGAAATATTTGTAATAGGTATCTGCATTCCCTATATGCATGTACATCATACCATAGTCACAATACTGAAATAAGCTGATGTGATCTGCAAAAATAATGATTTCTTATATTGACCAAATAAATAGTTCTTGCCAGCCACTATGTTGAGGCATCATTTCAAGTTTTACAAGCTTTTACATCCTCTGCAGTTCTGGTTGATGCCCATGTGAACTTTTAAATGATAATATGTCTCGTTGGATGTGTTTTGCTATTCATCTCTGGTCCAGTTTTCCTTTTTAGAAATTCTTGCTCTTGTGCTCCATATTATTTACCTTCCGGATTGATAACTGTTTAATTTTTTCTGAGTACATATGAACTGGGTGCAAGTATAATATTTTGTCACTTGCATAAGAAAGTTGTTGTGTCTTTCGGCTTTTCCCGGTTAGGGGTTGCGACAGCGGAACTCGGGTCTGCTAATGATTGGCAGTAGATTTTTACGTGCCGAGTTGCCAGCTCTGACGCACAACCTTCAACGAAGGTATGCCCATTCATGCATGTCTCACACAGAAGACACTTTAGCTGAGAATCGAAGAGGACAACGTCTTACTGTGAGGTGACAACGCTACCAAAGCACCACCACTGCAGTATACAACCAACCATGTCTGTAATAAAGCTATCAAAACCATAGCGTATTCCAGCCTCCAGCTTCATCTGTTTCATAATTCTGATGCTGGAAGGGAAATGTAAAGGCCCCTTCTTTTCTACCACTTGTTCCCATGTACAGAAAGCCTTTCAGAAACAGCAGCAAAAAGCTGTCAGTCACTTCTGCCATAACAAAATTTTCACTCCAAAACTTCACTCAGCCATCCAAAAACAGTAAGGCTCCATTCATGAAGAATTATGAGACTTTCAGGCATTAAGTGGTAACATACAGTTAAGTCTCAGAAAGACAGCAAACACTCAAAGGTGAAGGATTTTGGTCAAAGGTTCTCCCATTAAAGCTACGTAAGAAAATGGAAGACCAGAGAGATTTCCACAACTGAAACCAAGCAATAAAAAAACGTCTTTTTCACGGTACAGCTCCTAAGCTCAAACAGCAATTTCAGACTTCAAAAGCTGAACAATTACGTATTACACCAAAGACAATGGAAGCAATGAACACTTCAACTTTCAAAAGTAAAAGATGTCTTCATACTATATTCCAGGAACACTTTGTTTTCTTTCCTCCACAGAGATGTTTCCATTTTCATTTCAAACTCATTTTTCGGAGTATACGACATGATGGGCAAAAGTCATTTAAAAAGACACTAGCTTACAGAAAAAACATCTTTCAAATGAATACCTCTACAGTGTTTACAGTTTACCTTAATACCCTGTAATACTGTCAGATTTCAAGGAAGGGCCTTTAGAACAGTTGCTCAAAATCATTCCCTTTCCGTTATCCTGAGCTCGAGGAATTTTTATTAAAGACTCCGCTCGAAAACAGCGGTCCTATGTCACTCAAACTTCTCAGATGTTCTTATCACTCTGATATTGACCAGGACAGCTTTTTATAACTTTACCCTTAAGTAACAAAACCAGGATTTGCTTCACCATGTGCTCCACCTAAGCTGCAAAATAAACACCAAATACTGGCTAAGCCCAACACTCATACACCTTCATAATGGCCTCACACATGTATAAACATTAAACAAAATAAATCAATGCAACAATTTTACAGCTGCAATGACTGTATTCCAAATGCAAGTACTATCTCACCACTACACCTGAAAGAGTCTCGTGCATATATATACCTTCAATAATAGCAACAGGACAAACATCCGAGAAGGAGAAAAACAGCAAAACAGGCTTATGCAGTTCATCTAAATGTAACTGCAGTTAAGCAAAAATTTATTTTAACAGGAAACTTCAATCTGCCAATTTCTTCAGATTTTTTCAGTGTACAATATAAACAGTCGTACAGAAGAATGCACTTCAAGATTGTATCTAACCATTCTGTCGCAAGGAATCTGATGACGACTGTCCCTATGACAAATCCATTTTCATTCATTACTTTCTTTCCACATGCAGTCTTTTCAGCAAAATCTGTAAAATAATCTCAAACCAGTTTTCCTGCTTCAACAGCTTTGCACCCCAAATTAAGGGTGTGATTACACAACTTGAAAATCTACATTTCTCAACCACCTTCTTTCTTCCATGACATATTGGCATTCAGAGATAACCAGAGTCTGAAGCTGGAGTTATCGGGCATATATTTGAAGGTTGCTACTTTCATGAGATGTACACTCCCAAAGAGAATAAAAGCCATACCTTTCTGTCCTATACATGACTTGACAACTTCATTGTGCGAGATGAGCTATGGCAAAGTCCTGCACTATAATCGTTCAAGAATAGTTTCATTCATCAACACGTATCTCTCTATTTTACTGCCACCATCTTTCCCTTAAATGTTATTCTGACTGAATTAAGATGATTCTATCTTCTTTTCAAGACACTGCTGGTAGGTTTCCTTCCCTTCACGAGAAGTCATACCATTGAATCAAATGAAGCAGAAGAATTGAATCTGAAAGGAAAAAAGAACCAAGCCAAAACCAAAGATACAATCTCACCCACTAATTCTCATCTTATTAATCACACAGTACTAATCAAATTAACGATTTTAACCTTTTATAACACTTTTCGTCAAGTATACACTAATACCTCTAAAGGAATGCTGACACATCTTCAGACAAGTCACCAGGGATGTAATTTTAACTCGGGCGACACTTCTGAATAATCTGAATATCACTCCTTTCTTCTTCTAACAGTTCTTAATTTCATAACTTCTTTTTTGCTGTAAAATCTCTTGGCATAGCTTGAAGTAATTGTAGGAATGGCATTCTGACAATGACTATTCCGACAATGACTAACCTGTCACTTCCGATGAAAGAAAACAAATACACACAAGCACAACTATTATCAATATCAGTTATCCTAACAGTGTCGCCACCCTAAACCACAAAAAGAACTACAAACCAATAAATGCAATGTAAAATGGCTCAGTGAATCACACACAGCCTTCACAAAAATGAAAAATACAATAAACAATGTAAAAATAGAACACAACATGTTCTGAGACTTACTTGTTAGAACAATGTTGAATTAATATGAAGAAAGTATGTTGTATAATTACCCACCAACATTCTTAACTTTCTAAAATGTTTGCTTTTAAAAATAAAGCAGACTTTTGGTATATATTAGAATTATTGACAACAAACATATTTTCATTTATCAGAAACTGTTTCTTTTTCCATTTCCACTCATGTAATTCCTTCCTGTCATGGTAAGCATTGTGGTAAAGTTACATTCACAAGGACACACACTGAAATAAAAAAATGGAAGAATGTTCTGTAGTTTTTTTAATACTTGTCATGTAGCAGTAGTCTTAGTGTTTTTTTATTCAATGTGTAGACTGACAATGAAGTGACCAGATGCATTCATGCTATGAGTGCATGCGTGTTTGGAAATACCAACATACCCATATTGACACATTTTCTCATTATGGAAGTCTGTTAGTTTTATCAGCTTCTATCTGTTAATCCAAACATTGCTAATGGACAGACTGATAGGATTCATAGGACTTTCAAGGTGATTTAGTCTCGTGATCATCAGATCCTTGCAAATACCCACTCTCAGGCCATACCCTCTTTCTCAAGATGGGTTAAGTTAATTAGTCTCAGGGTATATTTTAGGCTCCCTATCCAGCCATCCAGGTTCTGTTTGAAGGGTGATAATGTATTGTACTGTTGAACTTCAAGAAGCAGCTTATTTCAGACATGAAGGAGGGGCTGCATAATGAACCTATCTGTCCACCATGCTTTATTTATCTGCTGGTAAATATTCTTGCCTCAAGTTCTTGTGTCTGTTAAGCTATTAGACTTGTAGAGGCATATGAGATCAAAGACATCAGGATCTCTAATGGTATAATAGGTGAGGCACAGATATCCCCACAAGAGTCTGTAATGTACAGAGTAAAGGGATAGGGCTTTTAACCTCTCTTGGTACCTCACAGGTGTATACTAGAATAACTGCCCTGGAGGGCCATTTTAAGCCTAGCCAATAACCCATGGTCAGAATCAAACCCTGTACCTTGTGTCTTTCAGGTAAAACCTTAACCATTATGCCAACCTCATGATATTTTACCCAGAAATATTCTTTGTCAGGAGCATTTAAAGGTCTACTATATGTTTGTTTCTTCAAGTAAGGTACATCCTTAAGGGGGCATTATATTCTATAATTTCTCTAATCACTCCAGAATATAAGAAAACAATGGCATAATTAGACCTGGATTATATAGTGTTGGCTATTAGCTGTGCTAAGTAAAAGGATTTTCTAACAACGATTTCTTATGATTATTGAAGGAGAAGCAACTGTCAACTCGGGTACCTAGGTCTCTGACTATATTTTCATTTAGTAGTAGAGTATTTTCTGCACTATATGTTAACAACAGGAGGCTGTTTGACAAATAAAATGAAACTATATTTTTCCTCATTTAACTTAAGTCCATTTTCATTTTACCAGATAGTAAATAGGAGAAGATCTTTCTGAAGGCTATAGGTGTCCAAGGGGATCTTGACAATAACATCAATTTTGTAGACATGTGCAAGCTTCCCTAACCAATGGCTCTTATTCCACCTTTGAAGATCAGCAAAGTAATTGCTAAAAAGGAGGGGTCCCTTGTAGGAAGCCAATGGTAACTCTACTGGTTACCTTCAAACTTTCTGATGATGCACCTGTCACATGAAACCGATGTGGACTTTGTCCTATAGGCAGTTTGCTAGCCATCTTAGCACATAAACACTGATATTTAAAGCCATTTGCTTATTTACAATGTGCACAGGGGTATGGTGTCAAAAGCTTTAGTTAAGTCAAGATACACTGTGTGAACAGTATGACCACTGTCAGCAGCTTGTGAAACCTATTTAAGAATTTAACTGGATTTAATAGACATGTCCCCCTTTGATAAAGCTGCACTTTTGGGGACCTACTCAAATGAGATTTCTGATATCAACATTTTTAAGATGAATTATGATATGTTCCATACCATAACTTTGCAGATTGGGCTCATAAGGCTGATGGGTGTATAATTATTAGAGTCTAGGGTAGGGCCGCCCCTGTGGGGGGTCATCAGGTACACCATAGATCAAGAGCAAAAATCATAGGTTCATAGGTGGTTACAAGTCTATTGACCCAAGGACCATTTTAAGCCTTGCCAAGCTTACCCCAAAATTTACCAAAATATTGCTGACATCTGTCAATAGCACAAGGATTTTTATGGTTATAATTTAGGCTTGTATGCATCAAGCATTCACAGGCTGCCCCTGTTCATTAGGGACATAGGTGCAAAACCAGGAGTAAGTCTGCAAATTCTGTGGCTAAGTTCGGGTTAAACAATTTGAGGAGGGGTTCAGCTAGGGCATGTTTGGTACTCTTTGTTAAGCATCCAGGTGTGTTGTCAGGACCTATGGAGGAAGTATGTCTGGTTATTGATAACACATTCAGAACATGTTCTTTGGTGATAATAGGAGTGCAAGGCTCTTGGACTATGTGGAGTCTGGACAGATGTTCTGTGACACAAGTTTCCACTAAACTTGTTTATTAATATATTGGCAGTGTCTGTTGGGTTAGAGTGGGTAGTTTTATTTAGGATAAGTTCTGGACATTGCTGGGTAGTGTTCCTTAGTTACCTAACATTGCTAAAGAAAAAGATGTAGTTATCCTTAGTGTCAGAAACTAACCTAAGTTCATGGGTTTGCTTCACTAGTCCTACTAGTATTTTCCAGTTCTCTTATAATGTATTCATACCATCTGTGTTACATGGAGTTTTTGGTCTGCTGTATATTTTTTCTGTTGTAAAGTTAATTTGTTTATTATACACAAAGGCAGTTAATTTTTTTTAATTTCCCATTACAGTTTGCACTGCTTGCTACTGATAATTCAATGTATTTAGGCACTGAACTTTTTTGTGAAGCTGATTTCTGTTTCATTGTTCAAGCTGGTGTTGTCACAGATGAAATTCTGAGAAGTCATCAGTAATTGTATGCAGTTTTCTGTTTGCAGTCCTAATTTAATTTAACAGATTTTGGTTTCAGTAGTTTTGTAGTACAGACACAGCCACACATGGAAATATGTGCAGGCACAGACACACACACACACACACACACACACACACACACACACACACACACACACGCACACACGCACACACGCACACACACACACACACACACACACACACACACACACACACACACACACACACACACACACACACACACACACACACACACACACACACACACACACACACACACACACACACACACACACACACACACACACACACACATGATGAGGACTGAGGGAAATGGGTTCAGAATTTTACTCCTTAGCATAAGCAGTGTAAGAAATAATCTACTCGTTTCAGGTATAACTTCACAAGAAATGCAGATACGTTGAAATTACAGAAACACAGCTGAAACCTTTTATCTCAAATGAGTCACGTTGATTTTTTATCATTTCTGCTGAAGACACAGACCTAAATAAAGGTCAGTCTAGTTGCTGTCCTGATTTAAAATAGTATTTTATCCTGAATAGACTCCTGTTAGCTGACTGAGAAGAAATGAAGAAATAATTTCTCAGTTTCCTTATACATCAAACACTTTCTAGTACATATCATGAACCTGATGTAGTTTCCACCATATTAGAGCAATTCTGGTGTGCTATATTTATAAGCCTTAAAATACACGTTGGTGTGTTTTATTCTCAAACATTTACTTTTCTGACTTCCACAAAGTTTCAGATCCATAATAAAGGTGGCAGATGGAACTGTAAATGTGGGTGCCTATGTGGAGAAGGTTTTTCCCTTTTTATTTTGTACCTGC